>NW_015387601.1:324537-402066 GCF_001527695.2 Protobothrops mucrosquamatus
AACAAGCGGACCTGACCTAGGGAGGATTTTATATGGGGTTTATTTTTTAGCAATTTGATAGAGACACAACTTTAAAATTTGATTTAATTCGGTTTTATCGGGGGGGGGAATGTATTTATGTTTTGTTTTAAATATGTTGTGCGCCGCCCTGAGTCCCGTCGGGAGAAGGGCGGCATATAAATTAAAATAAATAAATAAAAAATAAATAAATAAGAATATAGCAAGAGATGTAAATACTCTTGATAAATAAATAAGAGCATAAGTAATGCCCTGCTGGTTTGGACTTCTCCCATCTAGTCTGGAAGTCTGTTCTCACAATGGCCAATCAACTTCACAAGGATAACCTTTTCTTGTTTATGTTATCTCCAACATGCATAAATTGTACACCTCAGTCATGTTCCTTTTTATTCATCTGTCTTACACAGCAAAATATTACTGCTCATTGCAAATTCTGTAGACGTATTGGAACAGCAAGGAGGACTATTAGGTCTTTTTGACCAGCAGTTTACATCTTTAGAAAATTAGCCAAAATCTGATGTCAATCATGAACACCAATTAGTAGTCAGAAGACATGATGAAAACTCCTCAACTGCACAAATACACGGATAGACTTCACCATAGTTTCAAATGGGAAATTGTGAGCATCCTAGACCAAGCCAAGTCCAAAAACACTAGAGAATTCCTGGAAGCCTGGAATTTCACACAGTCAATCACCAACAAACACATAGAGATAAACAACATCTATATATATCATTCAAAAAAGACAATCAAAAAGGGTAAAAAAAAGCTTAAAAAGGAAACAAAAACACCAAAATACTTCTTTGCCTGCAATCCAACATCCAGATAATCAGAGATTAACACCAAGTTTAATAATAAACCAACAGTCAAACCCCACTCTCTTCTAGCACAGATGATGTTACCTGGTTGGGTAATAAAATGTCTGCAAGAAAACAACCAAGCTCAGAGAGCACCAAGGACCCCACTGATCATTTTCTAATGAACATGGACCAATATCAGCATAGCAGCAGCATAGAGGTAGCTTGGAATTTTCCCCTCCCCTGTGCAAGTACTTAAATAATGTCTGAAATATATTAACATAATATATGGGATCCCGAGACCCTCTTTGAACATTCCAGTTTTAAAGGGTTTGAGAAGCCTGGACCATTTGTGTGTGCATTCCTTTTTGCAGTTTTTCTNCTAAGAAAAATATTTCCAAATATTTCTTGTATTTTTGAATTCCCATATCTTCTATTCTGATGTAGCATGACTTAGAAGTTAATGGTTTAATTGTGGAACATGACATAAATATATAAGCAGGACCAGCTTTGTTTGGAACATAAGACATATTTGTTTAAGTGGATTCTTTCTCTTTATTACTAGTAATAAAAATATTTAATAATTAACATATTTTATCCTAAAGATTATTTCTACTAAAAAATATGACCACTAACTACATTCTGATCTTTACATTAGTTTGGGAGTACAGATCAAACTTTGCAAAGACTGAAGGCCCCCAAGCACACCTTGCTTCCTCTCTGTGGTTTGTCTCTGTACTGTTAAACCACGGATTAGATTTAGGGATAGGTTTAAGTTTAGCTTTAGAATAAGAATAAGTTTGTTAAAATCAGCTGTTTTGAAGTTTAAGACACTGGTTGGATTATTTTCTATTGCTTGTGTTTGCATTATATTGAATTCCAGTATGACATGGTTACTTTCACCCAAGTTCTGGCAACTTCAACTCCCTCCATCACTTCTTCTCTATTAGTAAGAATTAGATCCAGTATAGCTTTACTCCACCTTTTGGATGACAAAGTTGTTGGCTAGGTTGCTTAGGAATCTGTTTGATCTCCCACTCACTGCAGACTTTGTCTCCCAGTTTTGATATCTGGATAATTGAAGTCTCCCATTACTACTGTGGTATGCTTCCTACATACATTTGTTAACTGGTTGGCAAAGATTTCATCTGTTTCTTCTGATTGGTTGGGTGGCCTATAACAGTGGTGGCGAACCTATGGCACGCGTGCCAGAGGCGGCACTCGGAGCCCTTTCTGTGGGCACACGTGCCATTGCCCCAGCCTCACCTTTCCCCACGACTCCTTCACCAGCAGCCCCCCTGGAGGAGTCGCCCCTGAGCGTGGCCCACGCAGAACAGTGCAGCCAAGGACATGGCAGCCAGGCAGTGTAGACAAGACTCTGCCCTCAAGCCCCATCGCGCACAGTTGATGCTGCAGGGTGCGGGCAGAGGGTGTGACTGCCATGGCGCTGTTGGGCTGCCTGGGCGATCTGTGGTGGGCCCTGGAGGCGGTGAGTGGCCCTGTGGGCAGGCAGGGTGGGGGACGGTGTGGGGGTGGAGCAGGGGCACGGCAGGGGGTGGAGTGGGGGCGGGGCCAGTTTTTGGGCACTCGGTCTCTAAAAGGTTCGCCACCACTGGCCTATAATATACACTTATGGCAATGCCATTTTTCCCCCTTTTATATTGACCCATATACATTCTGGAGGGATTTTATCTTTGAGCATGTGCATTTCTGTAAATACTGTATGTAGTATTCTCTTACATATAGTGCAACTCCCCTTCCTCTTTTTGTAGATCTGTTTCTTTTGAACAATTTTTATCCATCCATCAGTACATTCCAGTCATGGGTTTCGTCCCACCAGGTTTCTGTAATGCCAACTTTGTCATACCTGCCTCATGTACTATTGCTTCTAATTCACCCTGTTTGTTCTCCAGGCTTTGGGCATTTGTATAGAAGCATTTAAGACTTTTATGCCTGTCTATCAATATGTTTCCAGCATCTCCTAATTGTCTGAGTTTTTCTTTTTTCTCATCACTCCCTACTTCATTGTTTGATTTGTTTTCTTAGGATTTATGACTGGCTTTGTGTTTTAAAGATTCTAAAGATTGGTCGCCCTTCTCCCTCAATTTTAGTTTAAAGCCCTTCTGATAAGTTGGGCCAGTCTTTTGCCAAGTGCGTTTTTCCCTGTTTTCGTGAGGTGCAGCCCATCCCTTGCTAAGAGTCCTTCATGTAGAAAATGCAGTCCATGGTCCAGGAAACCAAAGTTTTCTTGGCAACACTAACCCTTTAGCCAGTGGTTTATTTCTAGAATTCTTTTTTCCCTCAATGGATTTTCATTGGGAGTACTGATGAGAGCACTATGTGTGCTCCTAGCTTCTTGACCTTATTGCCTAGTTCAGTGGTAGCGAACCTATGGCACGGGTGCCAGAGGTGGCACTCACAGCTCTCTCTGTGGGCATGCGCACCATTGGCCCAGCCCCGCCTTCTCCTGTGGCCCCCTCCTCACCAGCAGCCCCCCCAGAAGAGAGTTGCCCCCGGGCATGGCCCACACGGAGCAGCGTGGCCAAGGACATGGCAGATGGGCAGCAGGGACAAGACTCCGCCTTCGCACCCCATCGCAGATGATGCTGCGGGGTGCGGGCAGAGGGCTTGGCTACCATGGTGCTGCAGGGAAACCTGGGCAATCTGTGGTGGGCCATGGAAGTGGTAGGTGGCCCTGCAGGTGGGCGGGGCAGGGGGCAGAGCTAGCGGGGGTGGGGTATTTTTGGGCACGGTGTTTAAAAGGTTTGCCATCAATGGCCTAGTTGCTTATAATCTCTCAGTATTGTACTCAGGTTCTTTGTTGTGTCATTCATCCCAATGTGAAAGAGGAGGAAAGGTTAGTAATCTGTGGGCCTAATTATTTTGGTTTGATTTTTGCTCCAGGGAGACAACATACCTTTCTAGATTGGATGTCTGGTCTGCAGATGGCTGGTTCTGTTCCTTTGAGAATAGAATCTCCTATTACCAATACTCGTCTTCCTTTTTTTGTGGGTGCAGTCTAAGGTGCTTTTCTGTTTATCTCAGGTGTGTTTGTTGATGTGACTTTTTAGGGATATTTGGTGATGTTTCTTTGCTAGATGTCTGCATATTTTCTTTGGGGGGGAAGTTGTGGGTCTGCCTATTTCCATCTAGGGAGAGAAATTGATTGCTCAGTTTTAATGGGGCTGCTTCTGGTTGGGTTAGATTGGGTGACATACCTCCATTTGTCTTCCACCAGTTAGGGCTAGTGCTAGTGCTAGAGCTAGGTAAAGGCTAATGATAGGCTAGAGTTAAGGTTAGGGAGAGGATGAGGGTGAGGGTGAGGGTGAGGGTGAGAGTGAGGGTTAGAGTTAGGGTTAGGGTTAGGGTTTCAGTTAGGATAGGGTTAGGGTTAGGGTTAAAAATAGGGATAGGGATTAGGGATAGGGATAGGGATAGGGATAGGGATAGGGATAGGGATAGGGATAGGGATAGGGTTAGGGTTAGGGTTAGGGTTAGGGATAGGATTAGGGTTTGGGCTAGGGTTAGGGTTAGGGTTAGGGATAGGGATAGGGATAGGGATAGGTTTGGGTTTAGTGTTAGGGCTGGGGTTAGGGTCAGGGTTAATGTTAGGGCTAGGAGTAGGGCTTGGTTTATAGTTAGGGTTACAGCTAGTGCTAGGGAATAGGCTTAAAGGAGTTTCAGAGATGCTGTTTCAGATTCCAATAAAGTTTAGCTAGAGCAGATCATTCTCAGATTCATATTAATGTGAGAACTTTGTTAAGTCAACAAAGTTAAAGAATTCTGTTCAATCCTTTAAATTCTTCAGAAAGAACAAAAGAGTAGTTGATGTTTAAACCATATATACCTTGAAACAAGATGAGTTCTGAATAACAGCTTGATTTCATCTTTTTAAAAACAGGGAACAAAGATGTTTATTTCTTCATCGCAACAGCCTGTCAACTCTACAAATGAGCATGGCTGCAGCCATTTTCCTTACTTATTTTTGGTGGCTACATAGAACCGAGGGAGGGAGGTTGCTCAGGTGCTTCGCTAGTCTAAATAATCTTTTATCCTGTGGGAATCAAGGTCATTGGCTGTTCACGAGACTGCAGGCTGGGCATTGCATAAAATGCCTGCTAAGAAGATGTATTGGGGAATGTAGTTGCTTGCATAATTTTAGGGGAGGGAGTTTTTAACTTTGAATCGGGGAATCGTTACGTGTGTCTCCAGACTTGGTTTCACTTTTGACGTGCTGATACTTTCTTTGAGGAATTTGCAAGCCTCCGAGTTCTGCTTTGTTCATCTCTGTCTGTCAGAACCATGACATTAAACTATGACACAACCCTTTGGAAACTGTTTGATACCAGCTCAGCAATTGGATTGAGCACAATTTCCATGTGTGCATTGTATTCTCACATTGTAAAATGAACTAGAGTTTGAAGTATAGTAGACAGCTTGAAGATGAAACCTATTTGCTTCTCTCCACCTTTCCTTATTTGTTTAGCATGATGAAGAGTGAAAGGGAATGTTAAACTTTGCATATTATTATGTGACCTTGGGTTGCCTAATAATGTAATTTCCTCACTATTGTGAAACTACATATTTTCAAAGTATTTGACATGCGTAAATTCATTTTAATTCTTTCCAACTGCATGCATGTTGTCCATATAACTCATTCACCTTGTTATTATGAAGCACAGAAATTTGTGCTATTGGCATTTTTATGGTAACTATTTAATAAATTGATAGCAACAACTGGCCAGAAGGTAGAGCTGATCAGGCTTCTTCTGTTCTTCACTGAGATCTTTGTGATTCATCCACATGGATCAGTGGCAAGACATAAGGTTTGGCTCCTCACAGAGACATTAGAGAGGGGACAAAGGTTGTATATTTCTGATATATTTCTCTATAATTCTGATGAAGATGGAAGGCTGAACCCAGGTGACCACTCACAAAGGAACACCAGTTGGGAAAATACCTAGAAGAATATAGCAAGAGATGTAAATACTCTTGATAAATAAATAAGAGCATAAGTAATGCCCTGCTGGTTTGGACTGCTCCCATCTAGTCTGGCAGTCTGTTCTCACAATGGCCAATCAACTTCACAAGGATAACCTTTTCTTGTTTATGTTATCTCCAACATGCATAAATTGTACACCTCAGTCATGTTCCTTTTTATTCATCTGTCTTACACAGCAAAATATTACTGCTCATTGCAAATTCTGTAGACGTATTGGAACAGCAAGGAGGACTATTAGGTCTTTTTGACCAGCAGTTTACATCTTTAGAAAATTAGCCAAAATCTGATGTCAATCATGAACACCAATTAGTAGTCAGAAGACATGATGAAAACTCCTCAACTGCACAAATACACGGATAGACTTCACCATAGTTTCAAATGGGAAATTGTGAGCATCCTAGACCAAGCCAAGTCCAAAAACACTAGAGAATTTCTGGAAGCCTGGAATTTCACACAGTCAATCACCAACAAACACATAGAGATAAACAACATCTATATATATCATTCAAAAAAGACAATCAAAAAGGGTAAAAAAAAAGCTTAAAAAGGAAACAAAAACACCAAAATACTTCTTTGCCTGCAATCCAACATCCAGATAATCAGAGATTAACACCAAGTTTAATAATAAACCAACAGTCAAACCCCACTCTCTTCTAGCACAGATGATGTTACCTGGTTGGGTAATAAAATGTCTGCAAGAAAACAACCAAGCTCAGAGAGCACCAAGGACCCCACTGATCATTTTCTAGTGAACATGGACCAATATCAGCATAGCAGCAGCATAGAGGTAGCTTGGAATTTTCCCCTCCCCTGTGCAAGTACTTAAATAATGTCTGAAATATATTAACATAATATATGGGATCCCGAGACCCTCTTTGAACATTCCAGTTTTAAAGGGTTTGAGAAGCCTGGACCATTTGTGTGTGCATTCCTTTTTGCAGTTTTTCTTTAATAAATGGTGACTTTATGTCTGATGAGCACAGGGTCTAAGATTGACAATAGGAAAACAGCAGCAGAGTCACAGGAAAAGACAATAGAAATACAGTTACAGCGTTTAAGCTTATTAACAGTTGGCAATGGAGTGAAAGTACAAAGACCACTATTCTATTCAATTATGTTGTGTTTACAAAGTCTGGTTCAAGGACAACAATGTGTTCAGAGTTGCATGCCTTTAAAACCATATCAAGTAAATAACGGCATCATTATATTCGGCACAGCCATTGTGTGGGATTATTTTTGTTCTTAACAGTGGTCGCCTCCTCTATGTCCATCATTTTTGAAGCCGTATAAGAGAAGGAGACTGGGAAAACCCCTGCTTCAGAAAGTTATACATCCAGCCCCAGTGTGATTGTCTGGCAGTGTTAAGGACCATCTGTTAATAGTAACATCACTCTGAAAAATCCAGTTTTCAGAGACCACATTCTCTGTAGTCATTCCATATGCCACAATTAATCAGAAAGCTGACTAGCCTGTGAGTAGTGTGCTCTCATGTTTAAAGGTACCAGTCCTTTTCTGAGCCAGCAGGGCCTGTGTTCAATTGACAACTTCTGAGCATAACATTTTTGCTCTGGGCAGAAAACCAGGATACAAAATCCACAGGGCTCCATTTCTTAAACACAAAAGTGGGTGTGGCAGGAGTTTCATATCTCATTAGCTCTTAAAATGCCAACCCGCCGCCTGTTGCACATGGGGCTAAATAACCACAGCCCTTATGGTTTTCTGCATTGTAATTGATTCCCTGTCTTACAGTTGCTCGGAGTCTGCATATTGGTGGCTTCCATTGCATGTGAATAGCCCAATAACATCCAGGAATGCACAAGTTGCTTTCATTGCCTGTTCTCTTCTCCTTTGGCAGGACAATAGTCTAGCTGGGGACTAGTTTGTCACTGGACTTTTCATGCATGTTCTGGGCATGCCGTTTTGCCAGATTAATCAAGACCAATGGCTCTGTATGCCGTTTAAAAGAGAACAATGCTTTTGTAAGAAAAGTGAGAAAGAGGCACTGACTTTCCCCAACACTTTGGGGACTAGAAATGAGAGCCGTGAAAAAGAATATTGTTACTCTAAAGATCCAAAAGGTGTAAAACTCTAGCAACAATTTAAAAAAAGAAAAGAAAGGAGAGGATTCTTGTCTGATTTCTCTCTGAAATAGGGAGGAATTTAAAGTTGCAATTGATAGGGTCTCTTTGCTAACTGGTTTCTGATAGCCCTCTAACTATATTGGTCAACTTATCTTTCATTAAACAGTAGCAGAGCTCCAAATGCTGTGATCAGTTTAAAAT
The DNA here is from genome assembly GCF_001527695.2 of Protobothrops mucrosquamatus. NCBI lineage: Eukaryota > Metazoa > Chordata > Lepidosauria > Squamata > Viperidae > Protobothrops > Protobothrops mucrosquamatus. The sequence continues at coordinate 332,637 of NW_015387601.1, forward strand.
ATTTATAGCTGCCTACTGGCCAGAAGATCTCATGGCAGGTTACAGGCAAGGGAAACAACAACAACAACAACAACAAAAATAAAAGAAATAAGTGAATTGGTAGTGCACCATATCTCCATAGACACATAGCATTGCTAAAGAAAAATTCAAGTGGCTACAGAGGTATTCAAGGGACAAAATGCGTGAGGATGCTAAGTCCAAAGTTAGTATAAAACTTAGGATTTGACCAGGTATGAAATGCAGATAAGTAGTTGCCAGCTTGACCACCAGCAGAATTTTGAAATGAGGGTGCCACAACATAAAAGAACCCTTTTTGGGAAGCCAACATAGCTTTGTCAAAAACAGATTGTGCCGGACAAAACTTATTGCATTCTTTGACAAAGTGACTAAATTAGTGGGCCAGCGAAATGCTGTGGAAGTAGTATGCTTGAACTTCAGTAAGGCATTTGACAAAGTAGACCACAGTCTACTTCTTGGTAAGATAGAAAATGTGAGATAGAAAGCACCACCACCAGATAGATTTGTAACTGGCTAACTAATTACACTCAATGTGAAGTCCTCAATGGAACTACTGTACATCTACATGGAGGGAAATATGCAGTGAGGTGCCCCAGGGTTCTGTCTTAGGCCCAGGACTCTTCAACATTTTCATAAATGATTTAGATCAGTGGATAGAAGTGGAATTCATTAGATTTGCAGATGAACCAAGTTGAGGGGAATAGTCAAAACTTTAGAAGATAGGCTCAAGTCCCAGAAGCATCTTGTCAGGCTTGAACATTGGTCCCTATCCAACAAAATGCAGTTCATGGGTGAGAAAGGTAAGGTTTAACATTTAGGCAAGGGGGAAAAAAACCAAATGTATAGATATAGAATATGTGGTACCTGCAGCACAACAGCAGTAACTATGAGATTGATCTAGGAGTCCTAGTGGACAACCATTTAAATATCACCCAGCAGTGTTCTGCAGCTACCAAAAAAGCCAATGGGGTCCTAGGCTGCATCAACAGAGGGATAATATCAAGGGCACATGAAATACTGCTTTATACTGCTTTGGTAAGACCACGGTTGGAGTTTTGCATCCAGCTTTGGTCACCATGATACACAAAAGATGTCGAGACTCCAGAAAGAGTGCTGAGAAGAGCAACACAGATGATTAGGGGGCTAGAAGCTAAAACATATGAAAAACGGTTGCAGGAACTGGGTATGTCTAGTCTAATGAACAGAGGGTCTATGGGTGACATGATAATAGTCTTCCAATATTTGAGGGGTTGTCACAAAAAAGAGGGGGAGTCAACCTAATTCTTCAAAGCAGCTGAGGGAGGACAAGAAATAACAGATGGAAGATTATCAAAGGGAGATGCAATCTAAATTTAAGGAGAAATATTATATTAACTGATTTCTAGGCTATAAATTAATACTTCTCTAACATAGAAAGGATGGGAACCAACCTTTTTAAAGTATTCCTTGAGATTCTACATTTCTTCATGTGTATGTGTAGTGGGAGAGTGGGAGAGAATGAAGTTAACTTTTTTAGTGCAGAAGTTAAATTTCTAACATTCCATAAAACCTGAAGCCATTGATTGGATAATAGAGAATATTATCAAAGTTTCTTTGACATCATATTTTAAAGGCAAATCCATTTTATGACATCTTAAATATTTCTTTGAAATCCCTGTTCTGGGTGCACTCTCCTACCCTTACTCCATCAATGAGGAGAACATCAGTTCACCTCACCTATGCTACGCTGCATAAGGTCATTCAACCTATTCTCCAAAGCACCCGAAGACAGAACAAGAAGCAATGGATGGAAAATAATCAAGGAGAAACGCAACCTAGAACTAAAGAGAAATTTCCTGACAGTGAGAACAATTAATCAATGGAATGGCATGCCTCCAGAAATTGTAAGTGCTCCTTCACTGGAGGTTTTTAAGAAGAGATTGTACAGCAATTTGTCTCAAATGGTATATGAAACTGTGCTTGCACAGGGGGTTGGACTAGAAGACCTCCAAGATTCCTTCCAATTCTGTTATTCTGTATTCTGCTTGTAAATAATACTGGACCAAGAGAAGAGGGGTTATTTAAATGGTGGCTTTCAGAGCCATTACTTTGCAAATGGGACGGTTAGACCTGGAATCAGTGGTGCTGATGGAATAGGAACTGAGATGCCACCCAAGAATGTGATCATCACAGGATCCATGTGGCATTAGAATGACTGCCCCCATCAGCTTTAGTAGTTTAGAGACATCATATCTTGCAGCAAGTGAAGGCAAATGCAAAATGCAGAACATTATCAGGCTTCTATTAGTAATTTTTTTTTGCCATCTTCCATATGTTGCTCTGTGTAAATCAAAACACATTTCACTCACAATTTGTTCTGTATTTTTTCCCCCCTCCCTTTTGAACAGAGTATGTTTTTCGCCTACCTTCTCTATTCTTACACCAGCAGTGATGGGATTCTGCCTGCAAAGTAAGACCGGTTATAAGCTCTGCTGAATGAATTGAAAAGTATATTTGGTGTACAACTCCCTCTACTCACAAAAGGCAGCATTTCAAAGCGTCACTTTACCTACCTTCGTGAAACAACTTATACATTCGTAAAACCTTCACTGAAGGCAGCTCTGCAGTTTTATGGAAAACAACATTCCAGGGATGCAAAGATCTTGCCAGTTCTGTGAAAAATGACACCAATTAAAGCTTAAATTGCTTGTTTTCTCATAAGGTACATATTTTCATAACTTTGAAATCAAATAATTGCCGTTTTTATATTAAATACAATAAAACAAAAAAGATGCTAGTTTAGAGGAACTGCTACAAGCATTTTAATATAATTTTCCCACCATTTAAAGTCACAAAATATGGAAAGCAAGTCAAGTATGCAAAGTTTCAAGGAGATGAATAAACTCCTTCAGCTTATTACATCATTTGTCTTTCGTGTCAGAAAATGTGCATGTGATTTCACCGTTTGATTAAATGCCAGAAAAGGCATATTGTGCTTATCAAAGTGATTACAGATTTTATTCATCTGAAAAAAAAGGTAATCGTTAATACTTTGACAGTTGATTATTCCAAAATGTGCCAAATTATTTTAAAAACCACAGAAGTTTAGGTTTGTTTTTTTTTTTTAAAAAAAGAAGTAACAAAAATACACATAACAACAACAAATATTTATTGAAGCACCATATCAACTGATTCTAGGCTATAAACTGATCAAACAATCCTTTTCTTATTGAGTGCCTCTGTAAGAACCTCTTGTCTCTGAAATCTATCATATCAATTCTCCATAAATCTACATTATTTTTTTTCTTCACCTCTTATACATTTGTATAACTTGCTGGTGGCAGTCACAACAACAGTAGCAAGTTTATTAGCTCGTTGGAAGTACATGTTTCATTTTATTCTATTTTATTTAAAATATTTGACTATTATGCTGCAGAATTACTTTATTTTATATTTAGATGCACATGCTGTAAGACATAGAAAAGACCAAAGCATAACATATATTTTCAACTGGCATATTCTGATTTTGGATTGCACAAATATATTTTTTATATTAAAGTCCTTATTTCATATTAAAGCTCTTTTAAGTTGAGGGTATACAGGTGCCCCAGAAATAAATGTGTAATTTTAGCTATACAGGAGCTCATTCGAGAAATGCAAACTCAGTGAAAGATTTGATTCACTGGATGAAATTTGTCTATGAAGCGCCATGAGAGTGTTGCACAATTCAGATGTGTTATGTGCATTCCACATTTCTATTCTAAGTAGTATGCTACAGAAATATGTATAAAGGTACGCATACTTACATATATTTCTTAATTCTGAAGCACATGTTTGCAGAAGATCCAGGTCACTGAATCAATGGTTCATTATTTGGGGGGCAGTGATAAACAAGATGAGAAGTTACTAAGATATTAAAAGAACCATGGTGGCGCAGTGGTTAGAATGCAATACTGCAGGCTAATTCTGCTAACTGCCAGGAGTTCAATTCTCACCGGCTCAAGGTTGATTCTGTCTTCCATCTTTCTGAGGTTGGTAAAATGAGGACCCAGATTGTTGGGGGCAATAGGCTGTCTCTGTAAACTGCTTAGAGAGGGCTGTTAAGCACTACAAAGCAGTATATAAGTATAAGTGCTATTGCTAAGATATTAAAATTGCTTATACCACCTTGTTACAGTGAACTGCCATTTATTTTCTCCTCTCATAACAGCTAGAAAACATCTTTTCTTTTCTGCATTCCATTTGAAATAGGATTTTTGTTCTAAAGTGGGGCATAACAAAATTGACAAAGATGCTATCATTTTAAAAAGATTGTTTTAGCTTCTCTAGTCTGCCAATTTGAGGAAAGGAAAAGGAATGCATTAAATTACGAATATATTGAATACTAAGATATCAAAAGCATTTTCAGTCACTGGGGGAACATAAACTTATATGTTATAATGAGATCCCCACAGTCCTGTGATCAACTCAGAGTAAATAGAATGAAATGCCAACGGGTGTGCTAATTATAAGTATCAGTTTTAAAAGCAACTCAGTGATCTGTCAAGTTGTGAAAAGTATCAATTGTGTACTTGATTATTAACCCATTAGTAATGATTCCATGGATATGATTTTTTTTTTTAAAAAAAATGATCGTTAATGGGAGGAGAGAAAAAAAGTGTGGCATTAATACAATGTTAAAGTGGATTTTTTTAAAGAAGGGGATCAGTTCAAGCTGGTTATCATTTTACTACTATTTAAACTAACATTGTAATTCAACATCTTACTTTTTAGGCACAGTCTTGTAATGCAAGTAAGTGTGTCTCTCTGCAAAGGGACAAAGATTAATGCCATCTGTCCTGAGGATTCCCTACCACAATTTAGAATTCTGGTGGCGCCATGACGCCCCTGTTTTATATGGTGGCTTGCCAAAAGAAAATTACATAAGCCAATTCTGAATGCATTCCTGCTGTACTTAAAATAATAATAATAATAATAGTCACATTTATGTAAGTAAATAAATAGCTTGATGAATGTTTCTGAAATGAACTCTCAATCTGAATTCACCTAATATATAATATACTGGGACTTGGGTGTGTTTATTTTCTTTAAATAATGAAGGAAACAAAGTTATCTCAGAGGTAGATTCTTCCTTCCTTCCTTCCTTCCTTCCTTCCTTCCTTCCTTCTTTCTTTCTTTCTTTCTTTCTTTCTTTCTTTCTTTCTTTCTTTCTTTCTTTCTTTCTTTCTTTCTTTCTTTCTTTCTTTCTTTCTTTCTTTCCTTCCTTCTTGGCAACTAACCACAACAGAAATGGGTCCTTTTTAACATACTGTAATGGGAGAATTCCTTTCAGCTGGCAAGCATCTTATTATTTAAATTGGAAGCTGTTGTTTCTCAAGCACATTCACCATTATAGCCTATGATGTGTGATATATTCCCCATACACATTCATTGTGTGCTTAAATACAGACCGAAAATGTTTACATACATTGTAGCATATAATATGAACTCATAAAGTTGTACAATATTTGTGGCTTCATGTGATTGCCATTGAATGCACATGGACGGTTGACATCTGGAGACAGTTATGTAGAGATTCATTGACCATCAGTGTTAGCCAGTGTGATTGTTCTCCAGGCTTACATGGGTAAAGCACAACTTCTGCTAAAGAATTCCTCTCAAAGTTTCAGAACAAAAAATGTCATCCATTGTAGCAAAACCCAAACTAAGCTGGGTTAGGGAAGCTGGCCCTTCATGGCTAGTGGAGTTCTTCCAACATTTCAATCATAGCTCTACTAGGAGGGAGGGGGAATAGCCAGTGACATACTGAACCACTGTTCTTTTGCCTCTCCAATGGGGAAGTACTGGTCATATTTATTTCTGAATTTTTATTTCCTTTGCAGTCCCAAGCTGAATGTCATGGTTCCAACAGATGAAACTCTTCAAAGAACTTCGAGGCATTGTTTACCTTAAAGAATCTTTATTTTGAGTAGCATAGCATCGGCACTGGTATAATCGAAGCCAAAAACTAAATTCCCCTCCCCTGAGCACATAGTATCAAAGCACAATTCCCTTCTCCAATTAACAGTCATAAATCACATTCCCCAATTAGCTTGAAGCACAGGACTTCCTCTCCCGTTCTCCAGCCCGCCAATTTCTTATCAGCTCTGGTTACAATAACCTTGTTTCTCATGCTGGGTCCAGCGTTGTTATGTCTAGCTGGTTTCTCGTTCGCATTCCCCCTCCCAGCATCATCTAATTCTAAAAGCAAAGGGTAAAAGATGGTTATATTTCCATTTGTTGTCAATGCAAAAACATCCGATGTTGGCAGCGCTGACACTGGATTTGCTTCATTTTTAAACTTAATTTTACTTTGCCAGCTTTTCCTACCAAAACAAATTTGATCGTACACTGAGTAATCCTGCCGATGGACGAGTAGAGAGTGAACCCCTTCATGACCGATTTTCAAAAATCCATTGGGTTGGAAAGAATGAACACTTTATGGAAAGTGTCTATGGAGACTGTCCGATCATCCAGATCATGATTGTCCCAAAAGTACTTTTTTCCGAAAGGCAAGTGGATTTTTGTGGCTTTTCTTTTCTCTCCGTGTTCTTGAGGTAGAACTGAAGAAGTTTCTTGGATGAGATTTGAAATGTTTTCAAAGAAAAACAAATCAAGAAAGTCCAGTTGCCTTTCGGAAAAAGCACCTTTGGGACCTTAGGGAAAGTATGCAAAGCTTGTCTTCTACAATTCTTCCCTACATTTTTCTCAACAATAGCCCAAGGAAGGATTTGTATTTTCTTCCTTGTGACAAAGTCAGGCGTTGTATCGTTGTGTATGTGCATGTTTCTGGTTTCCCCTTGTGCATTGCCTGGGTGCATTCATGTGTATGTGTGCATTCAAAAGTTCAAGGCGATCTGAATATACTCCGCTCTGTCTCATGTGACCAGGAGGGAGGACAGAAGGATTTAGAACAGTCCATAGCATTCTGAAGCGTTGCCAGCTGTTTCTCCCATAGGACTGCATTGGAGAAGCTTTCTTTTCCCACCTGACTTGATCTGGCCTGACCTGAGTCATTTTTCAGACCTGACCATTTGGTTGCCATCACCACCAACAACAACACAGCCTCCACCATCACCATCAAATTTGGTCCTGTTTTGTCCATGTTTGGGGGAGCTCTCCTATGGATAGACAAACAGATAGCTAACATCTGAGCTTCTCAATTCTTTTTCCTACATTTTGTTGCATTGGAAAGAATGAAAAAAAGAATGGAATGATACTTTAATATAACAAGTTATGCCAGAATCTATCACATATTATGATCTATCAAACTTCTATCACTTCTAAAAAAACGTTTGGGGATACAACAACATAAACACAACGGTTGAAAGAAGGACGAAGAGTACAATCACAAAGGGGGTGGAAGTAACAACGGATATTCTAGTTTTTCTCATTAGATCCATATCTAATGCTAGTGTTAACTCAGGTTGTAAAGACAACGATTCACTTTGTAAACAATTCACTCAAAACGGGGTAAAATACTGGAAATAACGATGTCAACAATTCGGAAGCACCCCTCAGTAGTTAAGTTAGGAACATGGTTGTTAAGTAATCTGGCTTCCCCATTGACTTTGCTTGTTAGAAGATGATCACATGATGCCGGGAGACTGCACCTGCCATAAATATGAGTCACTTGCCAAGTGTCTGAATTTTGATCACATGACCATGGGGATGCCACAACAGTCGTAAGTGTGAACAATGGTCATAAGACACATTTTAGTGCTGTTGTAACTTCGAAATGAACTGTTGTAAATTGAGGACTACCTGCATTAGGATTACAATTTAACTGTCTTAAATGTCTTATATATATATATATATATATATACATCCCAATCATTCAACATACTGAACCATAATCTTGATTGGTTCTATTTTCATTTCTGAATACTTAAAGATATTGTCTCTCAATTGTTGTTTCCCAAAGATACTGATATTGACAAGAGTGGACTCTCTTCTAAAAAACCCCTCTATTATTATTCAAGTCTTAGTTTTAAGATGCAGGCACTTTGTGTAGCTTTCTTTAAAAAAAAGGAAGGTATACTGAGAGTGTCATATTGTACAGTGATGCAGAATCTTTTCAAGCATTGTTCAGGAATAAGTTACTAGTGTACTTGGAATGGGATCAATCAAATCTTTCCTTCTGAATGAAGGACCATCATGATATCTGACAAGCCAGCCTCTATAACCAGAGACTCTTGAGAAATCGGTCCAATAAAGGATGTAAAACTGTGAGAACGCAAAATGGAAAAACTGCATGGGGTGGAATTCCTCGTAGGCATGCTTGGGATCCTGGCTGTGTTTCATATATAGAAGCTAAAGATTTTTTTTTAATGTATGGAACATTTATAATAACAAATTATAAATTGAATTAAAGCTGTTACAACAAAAACACGATCCACAAAGCAGGATGTCATAATCCAGTTGTTATTTAATTACATATTTTTCCAGTTGCTATTTAATTACATATTATTCTATTTTCTTTAGAAAAATGTAGGCCCTATCACTCTAATCAATTTATGTCAATTTAAGATGACATTTGCGCTCTCTCATAAAATGTGATTTTTCTCAGAGGATTATAGGAACTGGAGCTACTGTAAATGAATATTCCTTGGAAAGGCAAGGAATCACTTTTTTTTCTTCCAACTCTGCTTGCCTTTACAATTCTATTGAGATGATTTATAATAACTTGTTTATTTATTTTAAAAAATATAAATTATAAAGTATTTCTATTTATTAATTATATTTATGAGTATTTGATTTTAATTTAATTATTTATAAATCATTTACTCTTAACTTGATGGTTTCCCTTTCCATTTTGGATGGCATTATAGGAAGAGAATTCCCACTGATAGAGTACTAAGTTAAGAAAAGTTGAAATATAATAACAATTCTTTCAAAAAGAATTGAACCATTGAATTTATGGGGAAGAAGTAATAAAAAAAACCTTTCTTATATTAAGAATTAACGGTATATAACACAAATAAGTTTTTTTCATTAGGTGTAAGATTATTCAGTTGATAGTCCTATAAAAACCTATATAAATAAAATGATAGCGAGATCAAATTTTACCCTAACCCTGAACAAACACGTTTGTACGGATCTTACCCGTATGAAAACCGTTAAACGGGATGTAACTGGTAAGTGTTGGCATCCCGCGAGACAAAGGTCTGTTGGAATAAATAGTTTAGCAGTTGAAGGAGAGAGAAAGGGGACTCCTGGCAACCTTGATCAAGTAAATGGCCTTGGAAATTGTGAAGACAACAAAGGAGACAAGACTTTTGCAAGAGAGTTTTTGGCCAAGTTTACAAGAGAGAAAGAAGCCAAGAAGAAGGGAGCCAAGCAGTTGGCCTCCAGAGAGACAAAGAAAGAAAAAGTTTCTTAAAATAGAAAATCTAGAGAGGATCATCAAAGGATTCAGCTGTGGGAAACCTGTCCAGCAATGGAGGCTAAAAAGCTGAGATGTTTATTATTTTAATTCTTTGGGAATGCTACAAATGCATGCACCAGAGGATGACATTAGAAAAACATGCTTGTATCCAGGTTATGAATTTCAAAGTTTCTTTGGAGATAGCCTATCAGTCTTCTCCACTTCCAAAATCAAACCAATGATGCCGTCTCTTGTTTGCCTGTAGTATCGCTGATTAGATACAGAAAATAATGTTTTTAATTTCAGCTCTACTCCTATGTGACACACTTATAATAATTAGGGACAGGGTGTGATCTATTGAAGAGTAATATTTTATCTTCAGTGGAAGAGTCTCTAAAGTCTGGAAGGTAATTTAATTGGAAACATTGCAAAGATTTGCATATACAGAGAAATGAAAACAACACCCATACACATGGATGCACAAACTTGCACAATATCTGCACATATTTCTGTGCGTATTTTTCCAAATAATACATTTTCTTCTATTTTATCCAACACAATCTATTCTGACTGCAGGTTTTTTTTTTCATTTATATACTTTTTTCTCTGTGCTTTTAGACAAAATGGTACTATTATGTACATTTAGTTTTGCTTGGGACTTTTATTTTAAGGAAAGCAAGATTTTTACACACATGTCCATTCTGATTCTCCAATGCATTTGGGATATAAGAATTTTTTTTTTTGAAAATTGTATAAAAATCTAATTCAACTCTTTCTGAGCACAGCTCACCACAGTGGATAGAAATGAAAGCTAACTGACAAGAAATGTTTTGTTTTATTGCATTCTTACATAAACTTTGCATTATGAGTGAAGAATTATTTCAGACATTGTATACTTGATATAAAAAGAACTGAATGATCTAAAACTGTAATTTAAAGGATTTAGAAATAATATTTGAAATTGTACCATTGAATTTTACTGGCACAAAAAGTCAAATGCAACCCAGCATTAATGGTCCCTCTGTACAATCAATCAAATATGAGGAATTCTAACAAAATTGGACCTTTCTTTGATATGCAAGTTTTGTGTATTTTGAGGATAATTTATGATTGGAAATGTTCAAGAATCTAGACCTGGGTTTCTCAACCATGACTACTTGAAGAGGTTGTGGACTTCAACTCCCAGAATTCTGGGAGCTTTGCTGACTGGGGAATTCTGGGAGATGAAGTCCACAACTTTTCAAGTGGTCGAGGTTGAGAAACTCTGATCTAGACCTTCCAGGATATGTCTCTGCAATACAATAGTGAAAAGAGATACCCAGTGCTAGTCCCCCCCCCCATATGTACTGTATATATAGTGGTCATGATTATTTAAGAGCCCATTTAATTAAGAAAATAAGCAAACCAGTAAGGCCTCAATTCTGTTTTTCTATCATGTTGAGGTAGTGTAAATTAAAATATCCTGCAGGCTTGATACATTAAACAAATATACAGAAAATGCTTCCCAAACATTTGGAAACAGAAGAAAATTTCAGGACCACCCTGACTATAGGTCTACTATGCAAAATTGCTGCAAACAGAAAGTAAGGCACTTACAAGTGTGAGAGCTTTTATTAGTGTGTTGTAAATCTTCTTTTGCTAGCCAGGGTAGAACTAAGGGTCAGTAATTTGGAGTAACAAAGATTTGGGAGTTTGAAGAGAGGTTGCTTACTTTGTAAATTATGAGGCTGCTGCAAGCTGTTTGCTTGGAGTTTGGAGGCAGGGATTTTGAGAGAAATCCAATCAAGGCTGTGTAGGCTGAGGGCCAGGGAATTCCACAGAAGCCAGTCCAAAAGTCAAGTCAAAGACCTGATGGCAGGCAGGAGACAGGAGGAAGAAACTTGCCATGGGACATTTCAGAAAGAGAGGTCAATAAACAGGAGAGGAAAGGTCTCCCAAGGAGAGGAGATCTGAAACATGCTTTGACATGACCAGAGCTTCTGGCCTTGCTTAATTAGAGGAGTTAATTTCCAGTTCCCTCAAGAAGCTGGGCCAACCATTACTGTTCAGTCTACTTTGGCTGGTGCATGATCCAGGCTTGGTACTGGATAGACCAGAATACCTTGTGGTCAGAATCTGAATCACAACCCGCTTTCAAGTGCCCAGTCACATGCTGCCTCCTTCGTTTTCAGCCTCAAAATCAGAGGAATTCAAACAGTAAGATGGCCCTTCTCATTTTGAATCATTCATTTCCCTCCTCCCCCCATCCCAGCCCCTGTGGGACTCTCGGACTTTTCTAAATCCAAGGACAGTTCTTGGTTATCCAAATATTGCAAATATTTAAGTGTGTCTGAGGTACAATAGGAAAGTTCAAAAACTGGAGAAAACATTTGGTTTCAAGTGAAGAACAAAATGGCCAGTCAGAACACCCCATGACAGTTGACTATATCAGTAAAAGAATCAATAAAAGTTCCTCAGGTATTCTATGTTCTGAAAAATAAATCTCAAAATATTTTATCTCCTCACCAGAGGATGCAAAGGGACTGAGAAAACTACCTTATTCTATTTATTTTTGCCCACATTCACCAAACAGTGAGATATATATGTATGTATGTGTGTGTGCATGTGTGTATACATATATGTATACATGTATACATATATATATATATATATATATATATATATATATATATATACGCACATATATATACATATACATATATATATACACATACACACACACACATATATACACACACACACACATATACATATGTATATGTGTATGTGTGTGTATATATATAATATAGTTTTAAAAAATAAGGTATTGATAAGTATTTTATATGGTGATTATTCTTACTGGTAATCTTTTCTCTATAGGATCAGTGACAATAGCTGTCCATGTGGACTACCCACCCATCCACACAAACACATACTGCTAAACAATTTCAGATGTGAGGGGGGTTGTTTTGTTTTGTTATTGTTATTATATCTCACTTGTTCACTGGGACAAACATGAGAAGGAATTTGCGTTTTGCGTTTTGCTCTCTGCTTAACTTGTGTTCTTGCCTATGTTATTTTGGCATTAAAATAAAAAGTATTGCTATTTTATACATGTTTTAATAACATTAATGCTAAAATCATCATAATCATATCTAATAAACCATAACAAAATAAATAAATCCAAATACCAAAGCAAGCCTAATTAGAAAAAAATATTTATTTGGAATTGCAAAAGTAATCAAAAATTAGGCTACAATGTTGTGAGATTTCCAAATTAATGAAGTCTTGGCTCATAACATATCATATATAACTGTGGTTGAAAAGAAGAAAGTGTGGATAACTGATGTGGCAATACCAAGGAATAGTAGAATAGAAAACAAAGAATTGTAGATCACAATATATCAAGATCTGACATTCAAAGTTGAAAGGCACAAACCGGCCATGGTAGCCCCAATGGTTATCAGCCATACTCTTGGACAGCACTTAGAAAATCTATGCATTGACAAGATTTCTATCTGTCAGTTACAAGATGGATACTGCTCAGAGCCACATCTACACTATGCCAATTATATTAAATTCATCCTGGGTTCTTGGGAAGAACTTGATGCCAATGTGAAGGCCCCAACTTCAGCTAAAGAACCGGCAATAACAACAATAACAACAACAACAACAACATCAATGATGATGATGATGATGATGATGATGATGATGTTAAACTACTGCACCAGGATCTGCAAACTAGCAAGGCCTGCATTTAAATGCACCCTGCAATTAAGAAGCAATACGCCCCCAATACTCTGCAGATGATACAAACACACATCAAGCTTATAAAACCAAACCCAATTATTAACTCATCACTAGTACTTATGGGGTGCTGCATCTTGATGAGTTACTTCATGCTGCAAAACTAACTATACAGTATATACACACATATGCACATCTCTGCATTTGCATTCTTTTATCTTTATCCTCTTTCTTCTGAAAAATGTTCAACCATAATGTTCAAAATCAGCCTGAAAAATTCAAAACAATGCTGACAAAAATGGCCAAGTATTTTATTTCAAGCTCAAAATAAAACACTTGGATCATGTGTGTTTTTGAGCATCAATCTCTCAAAACAACTGTTTCAAGTTTGGAAAGTTTTGAGCTCGTACGTTTTACACACCCTCTAAAGTCTAGTATGCTGTCTGTAATAATATTTTTATGTTTTTAATTTTATCCCTGAGCAACAGCATCTTAACCCACAATGCACTGTAAATGCCATGCTATGCCGTTATGAGGAATGAGAGAGAAAGGGAATCTACAGTGTGGGGGAGGGGTAGGGGTAGTAGGAGACTAACCCAACACCCAAAGCTATAACTGCAGTAATTGTAGATTTGTGTGTGTGATATGTATGCCATTTTTCTGCATATTTATGTATGTGTGTTTTGAAAAGCCACCTTAGGCAGAGGAAGCTTAAATATAAACAGACAAATAAGTCTAAATGCCTTCAAGATCCCAAAAAGATAAATAAATCTGCACATTGCTTCCTCTCCCATATTTATTTCCATCTTCAACACTGAACAGATCCAAAGTAAGAATAGATTTTTGTCCCTAAAATGGTTAAACGTTTACAGAACTCAGACTGTTTTCAACTCAGTCTGACGAGTATCTCAGCATCCCAAAGCAAAGTTTAGTTGGGTGAATGGACAAGGAAAGAAAGCCGATGGAAGAACAGAATGGAAGATTTCTTTGACAATATTTACACCTTTGAATATGTGAACATTAATTATGTTGGTGTTTGAGAATTCTAAAAGTGGATTTCATAGAGGGATGAGACTGCAGTGTTTGAATGACAGTGCTGGGAGGGAGACAGATGTTTTGAAAAGAGGCAAATTCCGCATCTTTCAAATAATTGGCAGCATTACCCCTGTTTGCATTTTGAAGGCAATCGTTTTTGTTTTGGTTTTTTTTGTAAAAAGTGCACATTGGAACTGATAACACAATATGGAAGAAACTCTGCATGCCGAAACTGAAGGACTACCTAATTGCTGCAGCTGAATATGCAACTGTAACTTAAATTTAGCTTTATAAGGGGGAAAAAATGGTACAAGTTGCTAACTTGTCTCCAGCCTTCACTCTCCATTCTAGCTCCTGCTTTCATCTGACTTTCTTTTTGCTAGATCTCCAACTTATATGAGAGCCCATATATAGGATAAGCATCCACCCCTGCTATTGTTTGCCTGATCCAAATTCACCTTTTCCTAACCTGTGGGTAGAGACATGATGATATATCTTCACTGGCTTATTTTCTTCAGATTTAGCAGCTTAACATAAAAGTTCATCGGATCACTATAATTCATTTCTTATCCAACAAGTTCAAAATAAGGTGGAATAAAAAAATAAGTGTCTTGTAAAATTCAGATCGGTGTGTACCTTTTGTCCAATAAGATAACAGAGGTAGTCCTCAATTTATGACCATTCATTTAATGACTTACAACCACCACAGCCTCCCTGCAGTTATGTGATCAAAATTTAGACACCTGGCAATCGGAATGTATTTATCACAATTGCAGCATCCTGGGATCACATAATCACCATTTATGACCTTGTCAGGGGGCTTCCAACAAGCAAAGTCAATGGGGTAAGCCAAATTTGCTTAATGACCATGTGATTCATTTAATATCCATAGCAAAATAAACTTGTCAAATCATGTGCAACTCGCTTAACAACTGCATCGCTTAGTGACGGACGTTCTGGTCCCAGTTGTGATTGTAAATTGAGAAGTACCTGCATCTTCAAGCCCTCATTTGCTTATCAGGCTACTATGAAGCTAGTTACTGAGAAAGAACAAAAGATGCTTGATTGAATAAAATGAATTCTTTCAGAAATCCAACTCCATATATTGAGTAAATTGCAGAGTGGGATGAGATCCCTGTTCAAACAGCTGAACACCCAATACTGCAGGGGGGTCAAACTCGCAATGTCATGTGACGTGTCACGATGTATCGTGACTTTTTTCCCCGTTGCCGGCAATGGAGTGGGCACAGTTTCAGCATGATATATCCGGCCCGCGGGTCACCACGATGTAAAAAAGATGTTGAGACTCTAGAAAGAGTACAGAGAAGAGCAACAAAGATGATTAGGGGACTGGAGGCTAAAGCATATAAGGAACGATTGCTGGAATTGGGTATGTCTAGTTTAATGAAGAGAAGGACGAGGGGGGACATGATAGCAGTCTTCCAATATCTCAGGGGCTGCCACAAAGAAGAGCGAGTCAAACTATTTTCCAAGGTGCCTGAGGGCAGGACAAGAAGCAACGGATGGAAACTGATCAAGGAGAGAAGCAACCTAGAACTAAGGAGAAACTTCCTGACAGTTAGAACAATTAACCAGTGGAACAACCTGCCTCCAGAAGTCGTGAATGCGCCAACATTGGAAGTTTTTAAGAAGAAACTGGACATTTGTCCAAAATGGTATAGGGTTTCCTGCCTGAGCAGGAGGTTGGACTAGATGACCTCCGAGGTCCCTTCCAACTTTATCATTATTATTATTATTATTACTACTGGGAAGAAGAAAACAAACCTAGTTTTAACTCCTGGGGACTACATGGGCAAGTAGATTTCTTGAAAATATTTTTTGGGGAGGTGGTTTGTCCTTGTCTTCTACTTGGGTCTGAGAAAGAATGACAGCCTCAAAGTCACCCAGCTGGCTTTCTGCCTCCAGCAGGATCACAGCTTGCTGTTTTCTGATCTCTAGCTTGGTGCCTTTAACCACTACACCGAACTGGTTTCAAATGTGCTGCTATAAATAAACAATTGCTGCCTATTATGTGATTTAAATCTTGATATATGGTCCATTTGTGTGTGTGTTTATGTGTGTGTGCGTGTGTGTAGTTTTCATTTTAAAACAATCCCCAATCTCTTCCATTCACAAAAGCTGGCAAAAAGGATAGAAGAAAGGCACCCAGCCTGGTTATGTCAGAAACATAATTTTAACACAACAAGACAAATGTAAGCAGGCATGGCATGTTGGCATGCTGACACAGCAGGCTGTGCATTTAAAACAAGAGTAATTTTTTTGGGGAAAATATTCTAGTTCACTCTTTTCCACCGGTAGGTTTATTTTATGAAATGCACAGCACACTTTTACCTGCCTACTGAGGTACCAGTTTGAATCCAGAATTTTGTGCATTTATTCTGAATCAAACGGATGGTAACTTTGATAGCATGGGATGGTAGCAGGGTTCCAATATATAATTTTACCACATCTTCTCCTTTTAGTCACTCAGGTATTTAATTCCTCTCTTAAATATTCATACAGATTTATCATTCAGATTTAGGTAAGCAGGAACATGTTTTAGGTCCAAGGATGCAGACTTAATAAATATAGTATTTACATTTTTAATCTGATTTTTGCTTATGACTCCAAAGCAGGGAAATAAATTTGAAATATTGACTTAAATCAAATAATGATTCCACCACACATCTCATTACATACAACTGATAACAAGCCTCCCTGGATAAAAGAAAACCAAGTTAAAAACTGTCCACATCATGAAGTTTCCAGTCTAATTTATCTCCCAGTGGTGTGAGGCCAAACAGCCAAACTTCTGACCTACTGGAAGAAAACACAGTGAACAGAGGTAGGTTGCAGTTGCTGCTTGCTTTCACTTGTGCAGCAAAATAGAAGTTATATGTTCTGTAGAATATCATGTACTTAAGAACTCTGGGCATTGGGGAATATGTCGCTGTAAGATTATCACCATCAGCTTCAAAGTTTTGGAAAACTGATATGAAAATCTGAAAGATGACCAATATAAGGGAAGATTAATGGAAAACCACAAGTTGTCCTCTCTAAATACTGGTGCAGATTTTCACAGTCCAGTTATAATAGCCCAATAAAAGGATGTCTAGCACTGTGGGGTCCTTGGTGCTCTCTGAGCTCTGTTGTTTTATTGCAGATGTTTCATTATGTCTAGCAGACTGACTTTTTCTTGCATCCTCTTGTACTATTTTAGTTGAGCAGGGAACCCCACTGTTTTGAGGCTGGTGGGCATATTTGCAATTTTGAGAATATATTGTGGTGATTCTCACAAAACAGCTTCCAGGCAGGACTGCTCAATTGATCACAAAGCACAGGTCTTGCAGAATACAATCAACCAATTTTTCTAGATTCTCCCATTAGAATGTTTTCCACTTCCTTTTATACATTTTGTCCCCCTTGTGTTCTGGCTAGGTGTCCACCTGGAGGTAAATAAAGTTGAGTTGGTACTGTATTCTGTAATATGCAAAGATAATATTAATATTAATAATAATAATAATAATAATAATAATAATAATAATAATAATAATAATAATAATAACAACAACAACAACAATGATGATGATGTCATAATAATAATAATGACAAAAATGCCAAACCCAGTCTGAACATCTGGCTGACTGTGCGATGATGATGATGATGATGATGATGATGATGATTAATAATAATAATAATAGTAGTAGTAGAAGAGACAGTAGATCTTATACTCAGCTCGTGCAAGAAGATTGTACAAACCAATTATAATGAAATAATTCAGTTGCCAAAGTGATTCATTGGAACACCTGTTAAAATTATCAAATCCCTGTAATGAAAAATTGGTAAGGACATAGAGTTGAAAAAGTAGTCGAAAATGAGCAGATTAAAATATTGGGGAATTTCTGAATAGAAACTGGTAAAGATTGGCTCATAACATAGAGATTTAATTGTGGCTGAAAAGAAGTAAGTGTAAATAATTGATGTGGAATACCAGAGATAATAGAATAGAAGACAAAGAATTGGAGAAGATCACAATATATCAAGATCTGAAAATTGAAATGGAAAGATTACGACATAAACCTGCCATAATGGTCCCAGTGGTTATTGGCACAGTGGATGCCATATCAAACAATCTTGGATGACACTTAGAAAATCTGTGCATTGACAAATTTTTCATCTGTCATTTACAAAAGGCCACACTTCTTGGATCCATACAGTATGCTGATAAATTACAAAATCCTAGATTTGTGAAAATAACTCAATGCATATGAAAGCCAACACCACCTAAAGAACCGGAAGCTGTGATTTTGGATTTTTGTATATATAATAATAAAAATCAACAAAGATCTGCAAATAGAAGTAGGATGACTGGCAAAACTAAAACAAAAATAGTACCAATAATAATAGGTGCCTTAGGGCTCCTGACTCTGGAGCACCACTTGAACACCATTGACATTGACAAAATCACCATCAATCAATTGCAAAAGGTAGATTTACTTGGAACAGCTTACATCCCATAGTGGTTACCTTTAACACTATCAAACAAGAAAAACTGCCTATCCCATTTCCTTGGGAAAGACTTGACAGATGGATAAAAATGCCAAATCCAGTCTAAACATCTGTCTAACAGTGCGACCAATCATAGTAACAGTAGCAGAGGAGGCAGTGATTCTGTTTCCATTTCAAGGGGTTGTCCACAAAAACATAAGTATCCAGGGGCCCCTTTGATAATTCCAGTATTTGAAAGAATGAGAGGATGTGGCTAATTGCAATATCCCACCGCATAGCTATCAACATATCCTAATAATTAAATATTTAGATTTGCTAATGCCTAGTTGTAGTTTAACTAGTTTTGAATTTGTCTCCACAAAGAAGACGAACTATTGATTTCCCCCCACTGTGTCATTCTCATGTTTTTACTCCATAAAAATGAAAAAAAAAAAAAAAAAATTAAGCAGAAACTAATAAGTGATTAAAGAGATTACTTAGAGGCAATTAATAAACTACATGTCCTTAATTCCTTTGCTCTACCCTAGAGGAAGAAATAAAAGGGGAAAAACAATGTACTCAGTTGGAATTTCTTCTGGGTAAATGATATAGAAGGATCATGGCTGATGCTAATACATTGTAAGATATGGAAATGTGATTTTAATTCTACTTTTAAAGACTGTAGAAATGCAAAACCTCAGCACTGCTAAATCGCTGTATTGATACAGTTTTAACAAGTGTAACTAAATTGTTTGCTAAAATTTAAAAATAAGTATTGGATGGAAACAATAATGAACAAGAGAAAGCCATGCACCTGGTAGCTTTGCAGATGTTTCTATGGATATTCTGAGACATCCCATTTATTTTCCTATTATAATTGGTCTGCAACAATCCAGAAAACCACTAGAGGGCACCAAAGAGGCCAGAGCTTTCTGAATCACTTTTATCTTGTCTAGTATTCATCCAGTTGTTTGCTGGCTAGATATGCCCTAGCAAACATCACAATAATATTACAAATGAATTTCCAAATACCGTTAAATGTAGAAGCACTAAATTTCTATTTAATGTTAAATGTACAGATATTTCAAAGAGAACCTTTCTCTCCTCCCTGCCTCTGAACAACTCTGAATTGAAGCCAGAAGGTGGATACACCGAAACCAAAACCTTTTGAGACAAGTATAGACTTCCTATACACATGATTACATACTTTTAACTTTCCACTTGACTGAGTGATGGAAATAGTTATGCAGAAAGATCTTTCCCTTAAAAAAAAATCAAAGTAAATTGACTCTTTCTTGGAAAGATCCCACTACACATGCAGTATTTATTAATGCAGGATTATTTCCTTAAAAATCTGATTCTGATTACATGTTTTTCAAACACGGACTGATATAACAGTGTGTGCATGTCATGTGTTGAAAATCATTTTAGATCTCTATGATTCATTTGTAAAACCCACTTCTGTGGCACATCCCGTGATATTAATTTCATATTGTATTGGCTTTTAAGGGGGTCAAATGTGTTAGCTACTTAGCATTTAACAAGTCAGATGCTAGGGGATTGTACCTTTGGTATACACCAGACATGTCAAACTCACAACGTCATGCGACGTCGCACAACATATTGGAACTTTTTCTCCATTGCCGGCAATGGGATGGGTGGGGTTTCTTCATGACACATCCGGCCCATGGGCCAGCAGTTTGACATCATGTTTTGATCAAATCACAAGCCCTATCTGGTGCTAGGAGTAAGTAGGGCTCTTGGGCACACTCACAGAAGTCATCTTCACCATCCCCTCAGCCCCGGACCTCCTATATGGAAGGAAAGTTCAAAACTCCATTAATGATCTACAGCCCACCAAGATGACTATGGAGATTCTCAATCATCCAGGTCATGGCTGTCATAAAGGTGCTTTTTCCAAAAGTCAACTGGACATTTTTGTTGATGTTTTTTCCTTTGAAAATGTTTCATTTCTAATCCAAGAAGCTTCTTCTTCAGAAGTAAAAGATATCTCCAATTAGTGAAATATGTCTTCTTGTAAATAGCTTCTAGCATGAACAAATGTGCATGCCAAGAAGATACAGGGATGAAATCCTGCAAGAGATCTACACACCAGCTCTGTCCCCAAGTTATCCTGGTAACTCTGCTAAAAGACCTAATGCCATCATCCACAATGGTCCTATGTTTGTTTGTTTTTCCCCAGTGTAAAATGTGTCATCATTAGTCAGCAGGGACTTAGATAAGACAGATTGGCCTATTCCTATACAAATGAATTAGATAAGCATAAAATAGATTTCAAAATTAACAGAAGTGGGAAAAAAATTGGGAAATATTTCAACCCCAGAAGACACTGCCAGTGACCTCAGGATGGCTATGCTTAAATAAGAGTATGATAAAAATAGAGAAAGGGCTGAATATTTATTAATTAGGAGATTTTATATTGTTTCCCATGGATTTCTTTTAATATTAATATTAACAACTCACTTTCCCAAAGTGGCTTTATGATATCTAACAAGTATTCGTGGTTTGGACACATTTCCCCTTCTTTCTTGTCTATGCATCTGACACAGTGAATTGTAGTCCATGAAAGCTCTGCTAAAATCCATCTGCTAATGTGCTAGAAATAACTTTATGATGTCTCCTGATTCTTAGCTCTATAGGGCCAAGGGTGAAAGGGTGCTGTATGACCAGAAACTTTGCCAAATATCTAAATTTGTACTGTATGCTGCAGTTCTCTTTCATTGTGATACTGTGTCATTACTACTTTGCCACAGAACAACATCTTTCTAAAGCTTGTTTGTATGGTACTTTCTATGCTACTTTCTCACTTTTCAAGAAAACTTGTGTTTGTAAATTGGTGTTAATGGTTAGCACAATGGTGACAAGAGAGATTTTGTACACCAGGTACTGATCATGTTTTGTGATGTGTTGCCTCTGTATGCTGGGGACTTGTAGTTTATCATACATACCTGCACAATTCACTGAACTGGGAGTCATAGGAAACTGCAGTAGGAAATCATGGTAGTGTTTTATGTTCCTGCTACTGAGAATGCTCAGAAGCCAAAACAAACAACAACAACAAAAAAAAAACAACCAGTGGTAAGGAGGCCACTTGGTATAATAAGACCATGTAACAGACACATCCATCTGACCAATTGGTATATCTTGATAATTTAGGAGAGTTCAAGCTCATTTGGTAAATTTCCTAAAATCAACAAGCACAGTTATTACACCACACCTCTCTCAACAAAATTGGTTACTCATCTGTGGATTGGTGTATTGCATCCCAGTTCTATGACTATGCACCACAGGTTTAAGACCAAAATCCCTTCTTAAACACAATACTTTGGTTTTCTTTTGAAAACCATTCACACACTCATTGTAGATAATAAAGCAAAGCATAATCGGGTCACTTATACAGATGCATTCTGTAGATCAATTCTGGGAATGTTGCATACATTGCATACATTGCATTTGCAGGAAGATATAGCAGAGTGGAATTTGGTGCAGCACATAATTTGATTTGTTTGTTTGAGCTGTTTAATTAAATTATTTTTTGTTTGCAGGCATGAAGTATACGATGTTCCTGTTTCATCCTATCCTGAGACTTGTAGTGTAAGGCAGTATATAGTAAGCTATGTGATGGTCATCACACTGCATGGATGTAAATTGAAATGAAGGGAGAGATTACTTTCATGTGACTGCTGCAACTTACTACAATCCCCAGGAATCTACAAATGAGAACAAAATGTTAAGAAAAAAAAAGGCATTGAAATAAAACGTGCTTGTTAATGGAACAATACAAAAGCATAAAGTTCCCTGCTGCTAATATTGGCTGATTCTTGATATTGCTCTGGGATCCAGAACAGACTACCACTCTGAGGGGGGGAAAGAAAAAGATTGCCTTAAGACATCTACACTATCAAATATTTATTCATATTTGGAAATGATTTTAGTTTAGCCTCTAGAATTCCTAAAACTTTTAGGGCACATTTTTATTTGAGGCCAGTGGTTCATATCTTCTCTTCAATGGCTAACAATAAACTTGTTTCTAATAATTTCATCCAGGAACTTTTTTCTTGCTTTCTTATGAAAATAAATACCATTATCTTGATGAAATTGGTAACTGGACTAAGTCAGTTGCTCTGGATTAATACCAGTTTTATCAGTTTATCAAGATATAAAATACAAAGAAAAATGGAAATAATGGGAAAATAGGGGAGGAAAAAGAGAAGAGGAAAAAGTGTAGGGTGAAAAGGAAAAAGAAACCATTGACTTCCAACTTTTTATATGTGGTAGAATAAGATAATGCCATACAACTTCCACTGCTTACTTTTACATAGTGATATATGATAGCCATTTTTATAACAACTAACCTATCTAATCAGCAAAACCCAAAATCAAAGTTTCATTTTTTCCCCCACCTCAAGCACAGAGTCCAGAAGCGGTTTCCACATGGAAACAAAGTTAGTTGTATTCTTCTCTTTTATTAGAGCAATCGCTTTAGCCATCTCTGCTAACTCTGTCAGCTTTTGCATCCAATCACCCATTGTGGGACTTAAGGTATCTTTCCATTTTTGTGCATAGAGCGTTCTTGCTGCTGTCGGCATCTACAAACTGTTGTTCTTATAGATTTGTTCACTGAGAACCATGTTTGCTTGTTCTCCATAACAGAACTCTTTACAGTATATCTCTCATTTAAAAAGATATTTGAAAGCTTCTAAACCGAGGCTCATTTGTCCTCAATGGCAGTAATTCAGTATTTTAATCCAAGTATGGCAGCCGGGGAGGTGGAAGAAAAACATATGTAAGCCTGAGGATTCCCAAACCAACTGAAAGTTTTGATCATGCAAGCTTCACTGAGTCAGATGCTTGGTCCATCCAACTCATGGTCTTCTCCAATTGGCCACAGTTTTCCAAGAGAGTATTTTCATATATATTTTTCTTTTTGTCCCCTGCTACTAAGAGGCTTTTATTTAGAAATGCAAAATGAAGATCTGGTCCTTATGGATAGAAAAACATGAATTTCAAGTCCTTCCAAAATAGTTTTGTTTTGTTTTTTAAAAAAGAGCACATTCTTTTTTCGTCCAGTGAAGTCTGGATGAACTGGTCTGTAAGCAGATTTCAAAACATGAATTAAATGATATCTACATTGAATGCAACTCACCTTCATGTGTCTATCACATTTCTCTCTCTAACAATTTTTCTCTCTTAAAATACCACTGGCATGAGTAAGAAAACGGTCTTGCTTAATTCCTTAAGTGCAGTAAGTGGTGTGTCCAGCAAAGAGTGAAGACTTCAAAGGAGGATGGAATGGCTTTTCATTAAGGCCTTCAAGACCACCTTAAAATGTTAGATGGACTGAATTGTATGAACTTAACTGAATACATTTTCTTTCACCTCTCTGAGCAAAGAGTTGGCAAATAATTTCTTGGCCTTTGAATTAGTGTCAAAGAGAAATTTCTCTCAGAAAGGTAAGAAGCTTTGCTCACTGCTTCAACTTATCCTTTAATTTGTTTCCTAATGAAGATTTTATTTAAGAGCCATGCTGGAAAAAAAAGAAAGAAAGAAAGAAAGAAGATGATAATAATGAAGATGATGATTTGGGCTGAGCTCCACTAAACCTATCAGCAAAGTCTTGCTTTCATAAAACGCATCTGAGAAATGGAAACATTTTGTTGTGAATTAAAAAAAAAACCAGCAATATTTTTATACCATGCTCCATTCACAGACCACATCAGAGGTAGTCTAAGAATAGAATAGATCAAGTATATTTTATGGAAATATAATGAGAAAAGGATGTGTTCCCAAAACTCACTCTGAACAAAGGAATGCAACATAGTCAGGAATACTTTAATGTGCTTAACAATTTTCTCATGTGAAAGGCTGAAGGAATGGCCTTTGGTTTGAATCTTCCCAATTCTCCCCTGGCATCTGCAAGCTCTGAAATCAGAAATAGTAAAGCAATACATTACAGGATGGTGGGGGCAAGAGAGAATGAAGAAGAAAGAAAACAATAACAAAAAAAAAAAGAGAAAAAAATGTGTGGATAAGTGAGCCTAGAGTATTATATTAAAAAGGCCCTGAAAAAAATAAAATAAAAATAAAACAGAGGACAAATTAATCATCTTGACATTTTGTTGATCATGAGACCGTTGATAAATTCCAAAATCTCAACATAGAGATGTTTCAGAAACATTTGCTTTTCAGTTTGCGTTTGACAATATACTCTGAGATGTTCTGAATGGTTAAACTAGTTAAAGATGAGCTAGAAAGCAGGTCTCTTAGGTGAGTCAACGGCTGACTTAAAGTCATAGTCCAAGAATGCTCTTCAATGGCTCTTCACCAAACTAGAGGAGGGTATTAAAGGGTGTGTGAGGAGTTTGGGATGTTTCCATTACTTATAGAGAGGGAGGACCCAGGTTCTGGTGGTTTGTTAGGCATGGAAGCCAGCTGGGTGGCCTTGAGCCAGTCACTTTCTCTCAGCCCTAATCAGCGTCAGATTCTGCAACAAGCCAGCTGATAAATAAATCTCTCCTTGCATCATGCATTGATAAGCTTCACTCTTAGAATTCGGGTGAGCGCAGTGCAAAAATAAGCAGACCCTTCAAGCATGTGGAACAAATGCTAAGAAGAACAACAACATGTGGGTGAAGAGCTGGAGGGAAGGCTTATCAAAATAGCAGTTGACACAAATCTGGATGGCATCGCTGAAATCTGGAAGATAAACCAAATTCAACATTATCTTGAGAGGTTAGAGAAATGTGTTTGAAAATAACAGAAACTGAGACAAATAGGAGACACATTCAGTTATGACAGGAAATGGAATGGAACAGGTATGAGACACCTGGCTTGGGAACTCCATGTGGAAAAAAAAAGATATTGCTATTATAATTTCTTACAAGCTGAAGATGAAACAGTAGAGTGGCCACAGGAAGGGATCGTTTCAGTATGCTCTGTGGTGGATAGGCCCCACTTTGAATATTACATGTAGTTCTGGAACCCGCACTGTAAGCCAGGTTCACAGAAACCCAAAAAATCTTAAAATGAGAGGTGGTGGTGAAGATGATCAGAGGACTGGAAACTAAATCACACTAGAAAACACTGAGAGTTGAGGTGTTAAAACAGAATGTGGTCAGCCCTCTATTGTTTTTTTGATACCATCTTTTGGTGGGCACATCCAGGTGTCTACTTCAAAAACCTATCTACTAAAAAAGGAGAATATTTGTAGCTCGGGATTGAAATGAGGGGTCCTTGGTGCTCTCTGAGTTTGGTTATTTTCTTGCAGACGTTTCATTACCCAAACTAGATAACATCATCAGTGCTGATGGTGTTATCTAGTTTGGGTAAAGAAACGTCTGCAAAAAAAAAAACAACAACAACTAAGCTCAGAGAGCACCAAGGACCTTTTATTTATCTACCACTCCTTAAGAGAGCAGAAAAATATGGCTGGTATGAAATTTGATTCCCTGTTGCCATGCCATCTCTTGCCTTAGTAATATGGCCAGCAACAGGTTCTGCCTTCACTGTTTTGATGAGAGGAAGTTAGAAAAATTGGAGTATTTCTCCTCCCAGTAATCACTGATTCCAATATTGGAACAAGTACAGGGAAGTAGTAGGAATGGCCTGTTGACTTACCTGGCAGGTTGCCCAACTAACATGCTACAGGAAGAAAGGTTCTCTGCACTTGTGATCTGACAATCAGGCTATTTCTGAATATGAGTTTACTACTTTTGTGGAAGAACATTAGACCAGTGTCAAAATTAGACCCCAGGGCATGGACTGGCAGGGAAGGAATGGTAATAAGTGAGCTCCATCCTCAACTGAATGCCAGAAGGGAATATAGCAGTGGTGGTAGGAGCCCATTCCGTCTTCATGGCTGGCAGTAGTCTCTGGTCAAAATAGCACTAGCAATAGCACTTAGACGTATATACAGTTCCATCCTGTTTTACAGCCTTCTCTAAGCTCTCTCTACAGAGTCAGCATATTGCCCTCAACAATCTGAGTCCTCATTTTACTGACCTTGGAAGAATGGAAGGCTGAGTCAACCTTGAGCCAGTCAGGATCGAACTGCTGGCAGTAGAATGCAGAGTTTGCCTGCAATACTGCATTCTAACTATAGAGCCACCATGACTTCTAAATAGCTGTACCTTGTGGCCAAATATTTTTAAAGAAGGAGAAAGTACAGCTAAGCATATCCATTTGTTAGCAGCAGCAACCCTGTAAAACAGTGATGGCAGAACCAGCAGCATAGAACTGGCAGAAGCCAGATGACATATTGAATTTAAGCCAATCAACTAAGCAGCACAGGATAAATGCTCTCCCATAACAGTGCTAGTCTTATTTCTCTCTGTCTCTGTCTCTGTCTCTGTCTGTCTGTCTGTCTGTCTGTCTGTCTGTCTGTCTCTCTCTCTCTCTCTCTCTCTCTCTCTCTCTCTCTCTCTCTCTCTCTCTCTCTCTCTCTCTATTCTGTTTACAACACAGATCTAGCACTCTTTCAAAAGAACACGTTTAATAATCCAGCACTCTTTCAAAAACACATTAAATACATGTCATAAAGAATCCATGTAATACCCATCAAATTCAGGCATTAGGTGGGTAGATTCCTCTCTCATATTTAGGCTCATTGGAGATGGTACCTTGACTTTTAAGGACAGACTTTTCAAGAAAGATACTATCTTCCATATGACATCATTCTGGGGGGGGGGAATAATCACATAGGTACTTGTAAATCTAAAACTGCTGATGCTGATTAAGTAAACTTTGTAGGAAGGTTATGTTTATGTACAGCATAATTACATTTGTTTTAGTCAATTGAATTTGTACAGATATAATGTTTTCGGTATAATAAGGTTTTCTAGTGCCTGTATACAAATAATATTAAAGCTAGTAAGTAAATAAAATAAATAAAACAACTATATCACAAGTAGGGGAAGGGAAGAAAAAGAAATGTGTGCCGTTCACTATATTATGTCTTTTTGCAGAGGCAGTCTCTATGAAACTGAGATCTATTGAACAATACAAGGTAAAGGACAGCAGCATGTTTAACAAAAAGCAGTAAATTCATTCACATTTTGGATTAACCATTACTGTAATGTGTGCTTCTTATAGGAATTGGGCATCAGTTGCCATACCCACAATGCACTCAAACACCTAACAGATATCTGCCTTAGTGTGTTTTGTTAATTCAGCAAGGGGAGCCAGTTTAAGATTTATCATGTGAACTCCAAACACTTGGTTGAATAAATTATGGGTAAGTGAAACATCAGTAGGTATGTCATATAAGTGCAGCTATTTTCATACAATCTGCTTTGATCTCCAGAGAGATTTTTAATGGTGATCTTGTAGATTTTTAATTAGTCAGCATTCTGAAACACTGCAAGAGATTCTTTAGGATACTGTATTTGCTATACTGTATCCTTATTCCTGGATTCGCTGTATTTAGGCTGAGCCAAAGGCTTCTATCTAATATTTTACTGAAGTAAGAGGGCTGAAGGACACAAATTTGCATAGACTAAGGTAAATAACATGACTTGGGTTGTTTCAGCTTGATTCCAATTCTTGGAATGTGAAGATAAGCAACAATAGCATTAGCAATAGCACTTAGACTTATATAGCACTTAGCAGGGCTTTTTTTGTCATAGAACGCCCAGAACGGAGTTCCGGCACCTTTTTTGGATGGAACCTTGTAGGGTAGGCAAGGCGGGTTGTATGACGTGTGTGAGTTCTGGCAATTTTTTATTTTTTTTTTACAAAAAAAGCACTGGCACTTAGACTTATATACCTCCTCACAGTGCTTTACTGCCCTCTCTAAGAGGTTTACAGAGTCGGCATATTGCCTCCAACAATCTGGCTCCTCATTATACTGACCTCAGAAGGATTGAAGGCTGAGTCAAACTTGAGCCTATCAGGATCGAACTGCTGGCAGTCAGCAGAATTAGCATGCAATACTATATTCTAACCACTGTGCCACTATGGCTCTTATACTGTTTCAGAATGCTTTACAGCCCTTTCTAAGCAGTTTGGAGTATCAGCATATTGCCCCAATAATCTGGTTCCTTGCTTTATCGATGGATGGAAGGCTGAGTCAACCTTGAGCTGGTCAGGATCAAACTTCTGGCAGTGGGCAGAGTTAGCCTACAATATTGCATTCCAACCACTGGGCCACATGGCACAGTGCTTTCTGTTATGTTATTTCAGTAACCAATTTATAACTTTTGGAATTTAAAAAAAGAATCATGCTTTTTTCCAAAATATATAGAGACAAAGCCTAATATCTTTAAAAAAATGTAATTGCAGGCACAACTAGTTGGCCACTGAAATGACATAGAAGAAAGATGCCTCTCGTTTCCATTGTCCATTCTTACATTACAGGTTCTACAGTAAGGTTGTACATTTAGGCAAGAAAAACCAAGTGCACAGGTACAGTGTAGGTGGTACCTTGCTCAATAGTAGTAACTGTGAGACGGATCTTGAAGTCCTAGTGGACAATCGCTTAGATATGAGCCAGTGTGATGCAGCTGCCAAAAAAGCTAACACAATTCTAGAATGTATTAACAGAGGGATAGAATCAAGATTGTGTGAAGTGTTAATACCCCTTTATAACACCTTGGTAAGGCCACACTTGGAATACTGTATCCAGTTTTGGTCACCATGATGTAAAAAAGATGTTGAGACTGTAGAAAGAGTGCAGAGAAGAGCAACAAAGATGATCAGGGGTCTGGAGGCTAAAACATATAAAGAACAGTTGCTGGAATTGAGTATGTCTAGTTTAATGAAGAGAATGACTAGCAATGACATGATACCAGTGTTCCAATATCTCAGGGGTTGCCAGAAGGAAGAGGGTCAAGCTATTCTCCAAAGCACCTGAAGGCAAAACAAGAAGCAATGGATGGAAACTAATCAAGGAGAGAAGCAACATAGAACTAAGAAGATATTTCCTGACAGTTAGAACAATTAATCAGTGGAACAACCTGCTTCCAGAAGTTGTGAAAGCTCCAACATTGAAAGTTTTTAAGAAGAGATTGGACAACCATTTGTCTGAAATGTTATAGGGTATCCTGCCTGAACAGGGGGATGGACTAGAAGACCTCCAAGGTCCCTTCCAACTCTGTTAATCTATTCTATTCTATTACACAGAATGTACCTCACTAGAATCAAAGTAAAATCTTTTTTTTATTGAAAAAACAAAAAAGTAGGGGGGGGAGTTGCACCGGAGTACTTACCAGCAGTTACCTTCCATACCACTGTGCTCTCAAAATCTAAATGAGAAACATAATTAATTCTATAATAGGCTATGTAGTCTATCAATCAATCTCAATTTTTAATTCATGAAATGTTAGGCTATATTATACATTATTAAGCAGCTCAGTTTGGAATACACGAAATCTGTTGTGTTAACTACTATTACCTTAACTACTTTTAGCACTGTTAAAAGGTGTCCTTTAAAGGTGTCCTTCAGCTGACATGTTCAGAGGAACTGGTGAGTCTAAACTGTTTTTCTTTCTTCGTTTAATTTGGAAAACTTCAACCAGAAAATGAAGTTATTAGCAGGTTGCCACTTTCAGGAATGAGATGATGTCACAGGAAAGCAATCAAGGGGGATGAGGCCAGAACATAATATATGTATCTGTCAGCATCAAATAATAGATCAGGAAATAAGATGGAAAGGACAATACAGATGTTGAAAGTAGTCATTTGGAATTACATGTTCTAAACTTAGACTTGTCTTTTAGGAATACTCAGTATGAAACTCTTTTTTTTTTAGCTTTATCAACATTCTACATCTGTGTAATATTCAGAACAAGAAAAAATAATATGGATTATGAATATGAATATGAATAATATGAACTAAGGAACAGTTCCTTATAGAATAGAAAAATATACAGCATCTAGAATTATCCTAGAATTTTGATTCTCTAATAGGGAAACTAAAATGCAATTGTTGTAAATAGCCATATAACAATTTTGAAAACTGCAGATTAATTAGATATTATCAATTGAGTGTCAACACACCAATCACATACCAGTAGACAGACTTTCTCCAGGAAATTCCTCAATGTGTCTCTTTAAGATTTTCTGTGGTGTATTAATCACTGTTGTACATGGTCCCATCCACCTTGCTGTTAGACATCCTCTTCTTTCTTTTCACTTTCTCAGCATTGTGGACTTCTCGATGAGCTGGCTCTAAAGCAGAAGTCCCCAACCTTTTGGGCACCAGGGACAGGTTACATGGAGAGAGGTTTTTCCACAGACTGGAAGGGGCATGGTTTTGTGTGCTGCCTGCATCCTGTGGATGGGGCTTTCCTTGTTTGTGTGGACCAGTTCCTGGTATGCCGCGGCCCGGTACTGGTTCATGGACTGAGGGTTGGGGACTCCTGATCTAAAGTGTCCAAGTATAAGATAATGTGTCAAAGATAATTTGAGCCTGGTCACTGTTGCTCAAGTGAGAACCCAAGATTTATTTGTTTCATGGTCCATTTGGTTTTCTTGACTAGCAGTAGCATTCTCAAAATCTTCTTCAACATCAAAGTTCGAAAGCATTAATTCTCTTTCTATCCTGCTTCTTCAAAGTCCAACTTTTGCTTCCATAGAGTGTCACAGGGAAAACCAAATCCTGCACAACTCTAAGATAGGAGCTAATAATCTATTCTACAATCGGCCCTGAGCCTGATTTTACTGTTATCTCTTCCACCTCCTTATACTAGTACAGTTAGTTTGATATCGTATGCTTCATCTGGTGATGCATAATTACATAGGAATTGCTTTGGTTGTTTAAAGCATGAATTAGCAATGAAGTAATCATTGAATTGGAAGAAACTTATGCCATTCTCCTGCATCATTTCTGTTTCCTAGGCTATCCTGTTCAGTCATGTTTTTCTCCTTACTATTTCCAACTTTGACACACCAACCCAACCACAAACAATACACATTGCTTGAGTCAGATTCAACCTGACTATAAAACCTGTCAATGTCTTTTCCTCTGTATCATTGGCTGTGGCATAAACTTGAATACTATCATATTGAAGAGTTGTCTGTGACGACTAATCAATATCACTTGTTGACTGCATTGTATCCATGCACAGTTTTTGCTGTATCCTTTTTGACTATGAAAGCAGCACTGTCCCTTCTTCATTTCTCTCATCTGCCACATGTTCACTACACATATTGTAGTAAGCAATATGATCTTCTGACTCAAAGTCTCCAATTCCAATTTCAATTCACTGAGGTCCAAATGTCAATATGTAGTTGGTTCATTTCATCCATCACTGGACTGAACTTGTCCATACTCATGTCTCTTATATTCCGTGTTGTTCCTGTAATTCTGTCTTTACAGCTTTGGGTTTTCTTTTTCTACATGTCAACATCTGCAATTAGATGTCCATCACACTTTATTTTAGCTGAATCATAGCCACCATTGGTATTCCAAAAAATGCTCAGATTTTCCTCAGTAAGAAAACATGTTGAATATCATTCAATTTGAGGGGCTCATCATCTGGCACTATATTTTCAATCACTTTATCTTGTCTACCATGTGGTTTTCTTGGTAAAATATAGGGGTGATTTATCATTGTGTTTTCCCACACACTATGAAATTATGCCTTTGTCATTGTCACTAAAATGTTCATATGTCTCCAGCAATTTCCCATATTGCTGCTGCTAATATATGTGCCTGATGGCTTTAGTTGGTAGCTAGGATGATCTTCCTGCCCTTCCATAACCCTACTGGAGTACATACATTCTTGGTATATGCTCCTGGTGTGCTTTTCTTATCTACCCAGGAACACTTTTCCTCGTAATGGGGGGTAGCACATAATAAACCCATAAACATGTTGGGGGGGGGGAAGAGCAGAAGCTCAGCTGTGACACCAGTCAAAATGTTGGAGCACCAAGATCATGCTCTGTTTTTCTGCTACCGTTTAGTATGCTCCAAACCTGAGAGAAGATCCAGCTGTACAGACTCCTCAGGATCAGTTTTAATAATCTCTGGGGCATATTAGGGAAGATCCCCAAACTTTAGGACAACTTAAAGAAAGATTTCCCACACAGACCTGCTGAGTTTTGCTTCATGAGGATTGGTGTGCACTAAGATTAGTTACCTGACTAGCTAGATTTCCTTTTTTAATAACAGTCGTAGGGACTGACGTATTCTAGGTCACTCTGAACCGTGTCCATGGGACGTTATGGTCACGTCCGTCCATTCCCTGACATATCTTCAAAGGTGTCCCCGTCCGTTCTCTTCTCGTTTGTCATTGTCACTAAACAGTACACGTCCTACTGTAACGTTCGTAAATGGTTTCCCCGTCTATAACAAGGTACTTCGCAGGATGCGGCTTTCATTATTCTGATGAAAGCTTTCAATCCTGCAGATAGTTGGACAGAGATTAGGTAAACAGAAACTTGTGAACATCAAGGCAGATTAGGGAAAGTTTCTTTCTTTCTTTCTTTCTTTCTTTCTTTCTTTCTTTCTTTCTTTCTTTCTTTCTTTCTTTCTTTCTTTCTTTCTTTCTCTTTCTTTTTTCTTTCTCTCTCTCTTCCCTTCCTTCCTTCCTTCCTTCCTTCCTTCCTTCCTTCCTTCCTTCCTTCCTTCTCTCTCCCTCTCCCCTTCTTTCCTTCTTTCCTTCTTTCCTTGTTTCCTCCCTCCCTCCCTCCTTAACAGGGAAGGGAAAACAAATATTATTCCTTTCAATTAAATAGGATATAGGATGTGCACTATTGTATCTTGGCAGAAGTTCTTCTGTTCTTTCTACTGTCTACATGGGTGACTATTTCACACCACATGGACTGTGCTAAAACTATTACAGTCACAAGCATAATGTAAATAAGCTTCTGTTTTACTATAAAACAGTGATCCTAAAACAGTTTTATGACATGTTTAATTAACAATGCCTTCCTTTAAGTCTCTTTGAACTTCATGGAATCTTACCTGTGTGTAAACACATTTGACTGCAATATGAATGATATATTACCATGTTGCAAAGCATAGCTATATGACAACAGGCTGATCCTTTTTATCTACATAATGAACATAAAAGAAAAGAAGTGTATCTAAAGGATAGCATGGTCATGGACTAGATGTTACCTAATAAATGCCTTGGTGAACAAGAGCAGTTTGGTATCTAGGTAAAGATGGAAGCCTAGAAACTAGGAGACTGAGAGTTCTAGTCCTGCCTTAGGCATGAAAACCAACTGGATAACTTTGGGCCGGTCATTCTCTCTCTCAGCCCAATCCACCTCACAGGATTGTTGTTGTGGGGAAAATAGGAGGAGGAAAGAATATTATGCATGTTCATCATTTTTAGTTATTTATAAGGTGGGCTAAAAAATCTAAAAAATAAATAGTTAAGAGCAGAAGGGAAAAAAAGAATTTTGAGTTTCCAATGGATACCATGTTGGGATTCAGGGATGCTTTAGCGGATTTGGGACTAACTCTGCAAAATGAACATTTTACATAAATAGATACTAGAGAGGGGTGAAAACCCTCATGACTCTCCATCACCTTCCCTTTCTCTCAAAGGGAACACTTTAAAAAAGCTCTGAATATATGTTTAAGCTTTGATAAAAGCTAGAAAAAAATAGTCAGGGGGAAATAGAGAATATCCTTTCTTACCCCTTTTGAGTCATCAAAAACACAACAGATTAAACTAAAACAAAGCAAATTTCTTGTTCTCATTCTTCTCTCTCTCTCTCTCTCTCTCTCTCTCTCTCTCTCTCTCTCTCTCTCTCTCTCTCTCTCTCTCTCTCTCTCTCTCTCTCTCTCTCTCTCTCTCTCTCTCTCTCTCTCTCNTTATTGTCAGCATCCCTGACTGCATAAGATCCAGTGAGACTTGGCACAGGTACCCTGCAATACCAGTGCAGGCAGGTAAGGGACTGTATAGAAGTTTCCACAGGGGCAGGCAAGAGAAGAGCAAACAGTAACAGTGATTTGTCATGTGCAGGATGACATTGCAAGCATTTACCAAAGGGGCAGATATTGTTCCATGAAGCGGCTTTCATTATTCTGATGAAAGCTTTCAATCCTGCAGATAGTTGGACAGAGATTAGGTAAACAGAAACTTGTGAACATCAAGGCAGATTAGGGAAAGTTTCTTTCTTTCTTTCTTTCTTTCTTTCTTTCTTTCTTTCTTTCTTTCTTTCTTTCTTTCTTTCTTTCTTTCTTTCTTTCCTTCCTTCCTTCCTTTTTTCTTTCTCTCTCTCTTCCCTTCCTTCCTTCCTTCCTTCCTTCTCTCTCCCTCTCCCCTTCTTTCCTTCTTTCCTTCTTTCCTTCCTTCCTCCCTCCCTCCCTCCTTAACAGGGAAGGGAAAAAAAATATTCTTCCTTTCAATTAAATAGGATATAGGATGCGCACTATTGTATTTTGGCAGAAGTTCTTCTGTTCTTTCTACTGTCTACATGTGTGACTATTTCACACCACATGGACTGTGCTAAAACTATTACAGTCACAAGCATAATGTAAATAAGCTTCTGTTTAACTATAAAACAGTGATCCTAAAACAGTTTTATGACATGTTTAATTAACAATGCCTTCCTTTAAGTCTCTTTGAACTTCATGGAATCTTACCTGTGTGTAAACACATTTGACTGCAATATGAATGATATATTACCATGTCGCAAAGCATAGCTATATGACAACAGGCTGATCCTTTTTATCTACATAATGAACATAAAAGAAAAGGAGTGTATCTAAAAGATAGCATGGACTAGATGTTACCTAATAAATGTCTTGGTGAACAAGAGCAGTTTGGTGTCTAGGTGAAGATGGAAGCCTAGAAACTAGGAGACTGAGAGTTCTAGTCCTGCCTTAGGCATGAAAACCAACTGGATAACTTTGGGCCGGTCATTCTCTCTCTCAGCCCAATCCACCTCACAGGATTGTTGTTGTGGGGAAAATAGGAGGAGGAAAGAATATTATGTATGTTCATCATTTTTAGTTATTTATAAGGTGGGCTAAAAAATCCAAAAAATAAATAGTTAAGAGCAGAAGGGAAAAAAAGAATTTTGAGTTTCCAATGGATACCATGTTGGGATTCAGGGATGCTTTAGCGGATTTGGGACTAACTCTGCAAAATGAACATTTTACATAAATAGATACTAGAGAGGGGTGAAAACCCTCATGACTCTCCATCGCCTTCCCTTTCTCTCAAAGGGAACACTTTAAAAAAGCTCTGAATATATGTTTAAGCTTTGATAAAAGCTAGAAAAAAATAGTCAGGGGGAAATAGAGAATATCCTTTCTTACCCTTTTTGAGTCATCAAAAACACAACAGATTAAACTAAAACAAAGCAAATTTCTTGTTCTCATTCTTCTCTCTCTCTCTCTCTCTCTCTCTCTCTCTCTCTCTCTCTCTCTCTCTCTCTCTCTCTCTCTCTCTCTCTCTCTCTCTCTCTCAAATGTTAGGATCATTTAAACAAATCATTTTTTAATTTTAAGTAGCAAAACAGGACAGAGAATGATTGTGGGTGGTTATTTAGTCCACATGAGTTTTCCCCTCCCATTTTATAAGTACAAGCAAAGTAGTGATTTACTCAAGATGAGTAATTGTTTTCTGCATATGTTTTATACCTTTTTCCAACTTTTTGTTGAACGTGATATGTGAGCGTTCAGTAATTTACATTGCTCCTTTCAAAGGAAGCATGTTGGCTTTATTTATATGATTATTCCATGGATTAAGTAGACTGATTAAAAATGGCAGCAACTGATGCCATCGCATGCCAATTTTTTCATGCCTGCACTTCAGCCTTTATCCTGAAGTACAGTGGACTGGCAGGTCACCAACCACAAAGAGGTTTTCATTAAAATAAGCAAAGTAACCAGTTCAGTATGTGAACATCATCATTTTAAAATTCCACAGAGTTGCTGAGCTAGATCTTGGACAGAAGGCAAGATACATTGTGAAAAGAAATCAATCATTGTTTTTGTCTATGGAGATTCTCAGTCCTCCAGGTCATGGTTGACTCAAAGGTGTTTGTTTTTTTCAAAAGACAACTGGACTTTTTTTTCCTTGAAGACATTTTGCTTCTCATCCAAGAAGCTGAAGGGCTGAAGAAGTTTCTCGGATGAGAAGCGAAACGTCTTCAAGGAAAAACAAAGTCCAGTTGTCTTTTGAAAAAGCACCTTTGGGACATCACTGTTTTTGTTTTCACTACCATTCCCATCACCATCACCACCACCACCACCACCACATGTGCAGATATAACCAAAAAGAAGGAGTCTAAAAAGATGTGTGCAGGCCGTACGTGTTTACCTGGCACATCTGTCTTCTTGATTTGTATAATTCAACCTGTGGTAGGAAAAAAATAAAGTATCTGTGACCTATATATTCATTTTAAAAAAAATCTTAACTTGCATGTTTTAGAAATTAGGGAAGTATGGGGAAAGGTCAAAGTCTAGCAACCACAGATATTTTTTTTTTAAAAAAATACTGCATCTGGTGGCACCATTTCAGGGTCACAACTTGGCAAAATGGAATATGAAGATCCAATCTCATGGTGAAGGGGAGTTTTGTGAAGTGAAGCTTAAAGTGTATGGTCACTGAAAGTACAGTACCACTCCTTTGATTATCCCTGTGTTGTGAGGGGATATTTTTTATCTCAGCCTGACTGAAGGAAGACAAGAAATGTAGTTGGTGTAGCCCAGAATTGTGGAAGATGTAAATATATAGCTTATCCTTGATGACTGACTACTTGTTAGGCATAGTGTGAAAGAAAGAAAGAAAGAAGGAAGGAAGGAAGGAAGGAAGGAAAGAAAGAAAGAAAGAAAGAAAGAAAGAAAGAAAGAAAGAAAGAAAGAAAGAAAGAAAAAGAAAAAGAAAAAGAAAATGAAAAATAAAAATAAAAAGAAAAAGAAAAAGAAAAAGAAAAGAAAAGAAAAGAAAAGAAAAATTCAGTTTTAAAAAGAAAGTATCTATTTGGTTTGGTGTTTTTGCATAAGATATATATGTAGAAAGAGAAATGTTTATTTTATGGTAATACATGCTTGAGGACAGAATAGGCTGACCCTTGCTTTTCCTTCCCCCTTATGAATACAAAGGACTAGCATTTAACTCCATTTATTCTCAGTATGATAGCCAGGTTGATGTAGTGGTCAAGGCAACTGGGTTGAAGATGTTTTAGAAACCTTTTTAAGAATTATATTCCCCTTTCATTGCAGGCCAGTTGCCCTTAGTTGTTTTTGACAAGAGTTTCGACTGCCGGTGAAATGTCTGGGCTCGTTGTGGTTGCAATGTAGAATAGCTTTACTATGGTTGCGGTGATGGTTAGCCCATGTTGTCTGAACCCTCGGGGTCAGCATCTGTTAATCCACTGCCATATAGGTTTTGCACATCCTTAGCTTCTTCCATTCCAAAGGGGATGCCACTCACTAATCTTGCTTGTTTAATTGAGGAGGAAACTTTAATCTTCTCCTCTCCGCCTATTTGTGATCAAAGGTTATATGTGATCTATCCTCCATCTTTTGATATCTACGCTTTCACTGAGTTTCCTAATAATCTCATCACTATCCACCTCTTGTTCATAGCATTGCAGAAGATCATGTACAAATAACAGGGTCTGGACTGTTCCTCCACCTATTATCTTGCTGCATAAGCATAGACCTGCCTCATTATCTAAAATGTTTGTTTTTGTGAAAGCTAATTTTCTCATTCCAGGTTGTAGTTACTTGCTTTAGTTCATAGATGATCTTTAGCATTTGCTAACTAAATCTTCCCTTTATGGACACATAAAATCTACAGCTGCTCACATGGCCATTTTGCCACACAAGAAGAGCTGTCTTCACAGCTAAATGTTTCCTCTCATTTCTCCTCGTATTTGTTTACCTGATACAGTACAAAGTAGTGCCCTTATGGTTGAATACTTAATTACCAGCATGGATACCTCATTGTACATCCCACCAGATTTCTGTGAGGGTTTATTAGCTGCTAGTGTAGTTTTGTACCATTTGACTTCCCCTTCTGAACTGTTAAAATTAACACCAACTTTTAATGTCCACTTGCATTAGATTGTGTTGTGGTAGATAGGTCAATGCCAGAGATTCATTTTCTTGAAATGACACCATTTTTTTTGGGGGGGGGGCAGACTTTCCTCATTCTCTGTCCTCATTTCTGAGTGGCCTTTAATGTCTTTCCAGGTGTTAGGGTCATGTATTTGGTGGGTTCCAACCATGCATGTGTGTCTTCTATCTGGTCTAACCTCAGTTTCATAACTTTACCTCTAAGGTTTAGATTCCCATTCTAATTCTGCTGGCCTAGTGGACTGTTTGAGCATGACATCTTTCTAGTTAGCTTGAGTCCTTTGTCTCCTCTTGGACTGATTGGCTTGGCATGCCTTCTGTTTAGGAGACATACTCAACTGGTAGGTGCTCTTTGGGGTTCCTTGGTTCTTTAGGAATATTTCACTGAAGGATATGCTGATGCACAAGGTTTTTTTTTTTCAGGATTCTGAGTAAAAGTAAAAGTTAAGTGTTAGTTGTGTCTGAGTCTAGGGGGTGGTGCTTATTTATCTGAGCGAGCCAGTGTTGTCTTGTAGACAATTCCATTATCATGTGACCAGCAAGACTATATGCCAAGATACATGGAATGCTTTTTATCTTCCCACTAAAGTGGTACCTATTTATCTACTTTCATTTACATGCTTTAGAAGTGCTGAGTTGGCAGGACCTGGGGCAAGAACGGGAGCTCACCTCATCACACGGTACTTGGGTCTCAAACTGCCAACCTTATGGTCGACAAGACCAGCATCTTAAATGCTAGGCTACCATGGCCCCTTATATCCCCATATAGTTTACCATTAAACTCACTGTTACCATTAAACTCACTTGGGATTTATATTTATATATATATTTATATTCATATACTTTTAGATGGCCAGGCAGGTTTTGCTCTTTCTTTGTTTCTCCCTCTGTCATTCGGTCTGTTTTGTTAGCTTTTAACTGCCTGCTTGAGTTCTTCCTCCTCTGCTGGTATTCATAATTCAGTTTATATCTCACATGCTATAGTACGAGAGTTCACATTTTGGTCTTGCCTTTAGGGCATTTAAAAGAGGACCTCTTGGTAAAGCCAGAACAGCAAAACGCCAGCATAATTATGTTTCATTTCCTCTCCCATGCTTTTGAGTTGTTCTACAATATCCATCATGAAACTCTCATGCTCCTGCATTTCCTGGGATTTCTACAACTCACTTCAGAGTTTCAAAAAAAAAAAAAAAAGATAGATGTTTGCTGTTCAAAGTAGGCTGCTTCTATCAGTAATATTTGTAGGAGAGTCCGACTGATGAATAAAGTGAGATCATGAAGATTCCATGGGGTCATAAGCAAATCTCATCTTCTTTTAGTTGTGTTTCCCCTTTTTAGGTTCATGAGCTACTCATCTTCTATAGATAAGTTGATTAGAGCTTTTATCTCTTCTGGAGGTTTTTAAGAAGACATTGGACAACCATTTGTCTGAAATGGAATAGGGTCTCCTGTTTGAGCAGGGGTTGGACTAGAAGACCCACAAAGTCCTTTCCAACTCTGTTATTCTGTCCCAGACACTGGCATTTCATACCAGCTATTTGTGGTGATTACTTTCCAGAAACCATCCTTTCAGAGCAGTATTTCCGCTTTAAATTTCCATAACAATTAGTTTTTAGTGTTTAGTTTAACTATTCCTGGGTTATAGCTTTGACCAGAGATTAAGTTTTTTTTTTAATGTTCCAGTCTTTTTACCAGAAATTCTACTGAGTCATTTTGCTGTAGTCAAGCTTGTTTAAATTTGCATTCTGAACAACAAAGTTTGTTGTCTTGACGGAGAACTATCTCATCCCATAACCTGTTAGGCTGAAGATGCTTAGCAGTAAGACCTTGCTGTCTTCTGAGTTGTTTCAAAGTTAAAAGGAAAATATCTTTATCTGGTTCAGCATCATTGCAAAGTTACGGAGAAATAGATTATTTCAATTTGCATCCTTGATGGAGCAGGATAGCAGTGAGCTGAAAAGGAGAATTTTCCATTACATTGTAATACACATGTTTGAGAGCAGAAGCAGACTCATTCTCCCTTTTCCTTTTCCCTTATGAATATACATGACCTAGAAATTAACCCCTTTCATACTGTCTTGATTTGACTGCTGTTACTATCCTACTACCCTTACATTGGAATAGCCATTGTTTAAAAATTGTGGTAATTAGAGCCCAACATCTAGAATATATTTAGCCAATGGAGCCTTTAATATATTCTCTCTCTCTCTCTCTCTCTCTCTCTCTCTCTCTCTCTCTCTCTCTCTCTCTCTCTCTCTCTCTCTCTCTCTCTCTCTCTCTCTCACACACACACACACACACACACACACACACACTGAAGATTGTGATTCTAAGAACCCTAGGTTTACAAGTATTCAAGGGCTCACAAATACTTAAGCGGATTCTTAGGATGTCCACTTCGGGTTTCATCCAGTAATCCAGTAACCACATTCAGATCCTACAGTTCCAAGTGTGTGCAGACATCTTTACAAGGTTTTTAAAATCCTAGCATTATTTTGAAGGGCATTATCATGTCATTAGTCCGATATTTAGCTGTTGCCACGAACATCTAGTTATTAGTAGATAGAACAACAACCATTGCAGGTGTAACAGAATTGACTATAGCAATTTTTTGCTTTCAACACTCCTTCCCACTTTTAAAAATTATGTTGTTCATTCGTAAAGTCATGTCCAACCTTTTGTGACTCCATAGACCATAGCACGTCACAGCACTATCCTCCACTGTCACCTGCAGTTTGCCCAAATTCATATTCATCTCATCATCTCATCATCTTCTTTCTCCTTTTGCCTTCAATCTTTTCCAACATCAGGGTCTTTTCCAAGGGGTCCTCCCTTCTCATTAGGTGACCAGAGTATTTGAGCTGAAGCTTCACTATCTGTCCTTCCAAAGAACAGTCAGGGTTGAGTTCCTTTAATATTAACTGATTTGATCTCCTTGCAGTCCAAGGGACGCTCAAGAGTCCTCTTCAACACCACAGTTTGAAAGCATCATTTTAAAATTATGAAGGACTCCAAAAGAGCTTTTGTTTGTCTGGATCATATTTATTGACATTTACTGTATTAAACATTAAAATGGATGCATTTGTAGAATATTTACTGAAAAAAATAACACTATTGAATTTATTAGATAGTAACATAAACGAAATATTTTTTGTGGAACCACTATAGTTTTTACACCACCAACAACAAAACAACAACAAAAGAATGAGAAGAGTGATATTGTTTAAAATTTTGGCTAATATGTTCAATATCTGGCAAATAATTTTGACTCAGTGGACCCATGAGAGGATCTTGGGGGATCCTCAGGGATGTGTGGATCACATTTTAAGAAATATTGAGCTATAGATTAGTGGAGTACACAGCAAGAAGCAGGGAGTGGTAGCATTCAGCCATAATAAGCTATTTAGGAGCAAATTATTAATATTACTGTCTGTATTGGATCCCAGGCAGATTATGGTCTGGTAACCTTATGAAGTATATTGACTGGTTTTCTTGCATTTCTTCCCTATTCTGAAAATCCAAACTATTGTAGACATTACCAATGTACTTTTTCTCTTTATGTTTTGGTGGAAATTAAACAGACTCTGATTCTAAGGGTATCTTTTTGATCTTTCAATTCTCTCTCAACAAAATAATAACCATTCATAGCAATTATCATTCATCGTCATCATCATCACCATCACTGTAATCACTATCATCATCACAAGTACCTGGGAAGGACTCGATGAAGGAATTAAAAATGCCAGATTGAGTCTCAACATCTAGCAGACTGTGCCAACAATCATAATACAGGTAATTTTTGCCTTATGACTAGTCAGTTAGTGATGGTTTGAAGTTCCAACATACCTGAAAAGGGGGAGTTAATAATCCAGTTCTGAAGCACTTGCCAACATAACTGCACTTGTGTCTCACAGTCGCCTGACTGCGTTTTATGACATTTTTGCTGAAAATTGGAAATTATTTCTGGTTTTCGGCAAAACCATGCCATAGTGAACAATGGGTTCATTTAATAGCTGTGGTGTTCATGTTACGACTGCTGCTTTCGCTTAACAGTTGCCACCAAAAAGATTGTAAAAAGAATCATAAAATCAACCATCACAACATACAACTGTAATGAGTGAACATAGGGTCATATGCAGTGGTTGAATTCAAATACCTGAACAACCAGTTCTCTTATTCGATGCAGGCCTGGGCCTCTGAGGCCTAGAACGGACTTCCAGAAGTGGCATCCACACACTTCTGGTGGGCCATTCTAGTCCTGGGAGGTCTCCTCCAGGCCTCCCAGGCCTAGAACGGACTTCTGGAAGCTAGCCAGTTCTCTGAATACAGCACAATTTAGCTACCGGTTCTGCTGAACTGATGCAAACCGGCTGAATCCCACCACTGATCAAATGTCGAGGCTACCTGTAATTTCCTTTCTCCAACATTTAGGTTCTGTCATGTGTAGTGGGGATAAAAAAATGACACATTGTTTGGTTCACTCTTCGTTACATCTGAAATATTCAACTAAAATATTTACTGAATTATTGTAGAAAACTGTAACCCCTTTTTTACAGATTAATATGTAGAGGAGGAGTTACATCACACTCATTTCCAGTAAGGTATGATCAAAGTCATAAGTTAAATTTAGCATTTTCCCAAAAAATAAAATAAAAAATAGTTGTTTCTTATATATTGGGTATATTAGCAGACACATACTTACATACACTGGTGTTATATTGCAGAAAAAGCAGACAAATAAAACCTTTAGGCCTTTGTTGAATGTATTATTTCTCACAATTATCTTAACATTGTTAACATGGTACTGCCAATATTAGCTTAGTAATCTGACACTGTTCTTTCTCACTGTTAAATGATATTTCATAGTATTCCCCTTACTTGCTTATAAAATGAAAGGTTTTCCTTCACGCTCTTCCCTGTCCCTGAAAATCCTTACTTTTTTGCTATGGCAAAGTAGAACTTGAATACTAAATGGCTCCCTGGTTTAAGATTTGATGTTCCCTAGCTGAGAGGCAAAAAGCAATATTGCTACATTTATCTTTTTATGAAATGCATTACACAAAGTATAATTTGTGTCTCTATAATAATCTACTGTTTTCAATTAGAAATTAAGCCAGTTACTATAAAGGTCTGAGGGAAATATAGCAACTCTTTTTTCTTTTCTTTTCTTTTTTTTCCCTTTCTG
This sequence comes from Protobothrops mucrosquamatus, assembly GCF_001527695.2. Classification (NCBI taxonomy): domain Eukaryota; kingdom Metazoa; phylum Chordata; class Lepidosauria; order Squamata; family Viperidae; genus Protobothrops; species Protobothrops mucrosquamatus. Next base: position 376,482 of record NW_015387601.1, read on the forward strand.
TTCTCTGAGAATGAAGGAAAACTGAACTGTATTAAACTGACAGCATAAGGCAGCCTTGCCGAGTTTGTATTCTGTTTACTGTAAATCAACTTCACAAACGCAACCTATGGTGGTGAGGCAAAGAAATGAGATTAGCAAGGAGAGAAAATAGAAACTAATTGTGTTAATGGAAGTTGATGAACCTCTTTCCTCATGCCTCCGGAAGGTCCTGGATTGAGTCTCGTCATCAGAAATCACTAGAAGTTTTGTTCAGGCATCTTCCCTTTGCAAAGGCAGCCCAGCATTTCAGATAGACTTGATCCACATGAATCAGTTTAATCAATCAGTTTAAAGAATGATTTGGACCACCACAACTGTGTGGCCTTCCCCACCAGAACCCCTTGAACCCAAGACATTTGTTTGGAGTTGCATACTCACTCAGCTCTTTCTTCGAATTGTTCTTATTAACTGCATTTTCAGGAGAGCAGTCATACCAACTGGGAGCCAAGAGGGAGGCATGGTCGGCAGTCAGCCTTTCCAATTAAGAAGTGCAACATAGGGGAAACACAGTGGAAAACATGAATTCCCTGTTTTCCCACAGAACAGTTAAACTATCCCTTAAAAAAAGGCAGATGTGAAGCTAGTTCACGCATTTCCTGTCTTGGCTAGTTTCTGATTGATAGGTTTCCAAAATCTGAGTAATTTGTCTAGATAGCATATAATTTCAATTGAATAAAAATAAAGCTAGCGCTTTGATGAAACAAAAAAATTCCCATCTTTACAGCCTCCAGTATTTCACCAAAGAAAATAGAATATGTGTGTTGACTTATGCAGCCTCCCCTTGTTTAGCAACCACAATCTATTTCTTAAATAGGACATAAAATGGTCACTAAGGAGAGAGAGAGAGAGAGAGAGAGACTATGAAGATCTTTGGGTGCTGCTATCTCATTTAGATACAGTTTTCTCATTATAGTCATTCTGACATGTGTCACATGTTCTCAGGAGCATGAAATTTGGTCATAAGTGCATGCATTGGCTGAAAAATAATTTTGTTTTATTACCGTCATATTGTCTATCCACTGCAGGATGAAGGCCTCTTTCACATGTTTCCACACATTTTTATAGTTTCTTGTCTATTTAGTACATTCATAGGCAGCTACGGAAATAAATGAAGAAAGGCTACAAAATCCTATATTTTCTTTAAATATTGCTGAAAACCGCACCTGGAATGCATCCCTATGGCCACAGTATAATTCCCAGTGTCTCTAAAGTGCTTTAAATTCCTACTTGGTAGTCCTGTACAATGGGAAATAATATTCTTAGAATTCTTTGCTTACCTACATGAAGCTAAAAACATAGTTTACATTTAAAGTTAGGGGAAAAAAAAGATTCTCAGACACACTGTGCTTAAGTTGTAACTCGGCCAAGAATTATGAGCTAGAGAAATTCATACTTAAGAAATATAAACTTGTCAGACAATATAAAGATAGTAATTTACAAGAATAAGTAGCAAGTATTATGCTTGACAAATAGGGACAGTTAGAAGCTTGGAAAAGTACAGTTCATCTTTATCAGTTTTAAAAGTCCATTCTATCCTGTTTCAGCTTCAACCTTAAAAATTAGCTGTACCAAGTGGTGCTATCTTTGCACCCATTTTTCTGCATTTTTTCAGTTCATTATATCCTATATTTTTCTATGTATTTTTCCTAAAACAGGCTTTTAATGTTTGGAACTAAAATGTGCATTTTTAAAGCATGTTTAAGATATTTTAATGAATATTAGTTTGATTACATTCTTTAAGAAAACCTGCATCACAACATTTGTAGAAATGCAAAACCCAAAAGCTAACTATGTTCTAATTCATTTGGGACTGAAGATAGGAATGATTTGCTTTAAACCATGGACAAAAAAATAATAATAATCCTGGAACATTCCTAGCTGGAGCATAGTTTCTTTAAATAGGAAACAGTAGTTAAAAAATGAAGACCAATCATAATAATTGTGCAAGAAAAGAGAAACAGATAAAGCACCACAACACATACCATTGTGAAAGCATCCTGGAATATGTTGGCATACGGATTGTACAGTAGCTTATACAACTGTTCTGTTGATTCACAGATCCTTTTAGTGTCATTTTCCTCATTCATCAACTTTAACGTTCATGGAGCAAAGAATAAGTAGTGTAAGTGGCATTATGAGCACTGGCATTCATTTCCTGGATTCTGTACTTATGTTTGGGTAAAATGCTAAAAGAGATAAGGTATGAAGTGACAACAGATGCTTGCAAAGGATGTTCCAGGATGCCCAGAGAATTTTCACACATTCTAGCACTGAAGATGTTACCTAGTTTGGGTAATGAAATGTCTGCAAGAAACAACCAGGCTCAGAGAGCACCAAGGATCCATCATTTCAATCCTGAGCTGCAAATATTCTCCTTTATCAATTCTACACAACAGTTACTTCCTCAAAGAATTGCACTGTACTTGTCATCAGGATTACTTCATTTCATAAGTCCAGAGAAGAAGGGATGGTCTGATAGGGATGAACATACTTAGAACAAAGCTGGGAGAGAAACAAGAAAGAGCGGCCTTCATAGTATACTGTAGGAAATCTGTCTGAAAACACAGAGTTGTTATTGTCTTGCCTTAGTTATCAATTCATAAGTTTTATCAGAATGAGAACAAATTGGAAAGTGATATAAACATTTTCTGACCTTGCTAAAAAGAAATGGTTAATTATTAATATTTTACATCTATATCCCACTTTTTCATCAAGACGTCTTGAGTCCACTCAAGTTAGCTTAAATTGGGATTGGCTTCCATTTTATCTCTACCACAGCAATCTGTGATAGATTAGACTGAAAGAGAGCAATTGGCTCAAAACCATGGCTTTCCATGTATGAAGGTGGACCTGAATCGGCCCTTCAGCCACTGTACCATATTGGATCTCAATCTGTCAATGGTTTCTGTTGCTGTGGTGGTGTCTAGTGCTGAGTTGAGGAGAGGAGTGAAATGGCTGACTAGCCTTAAGTCACTTGTGGGGAGGAAGTGGCTGAAAGGAGATAATCCCTATTTATCTAGTATATACAGTATCTATAGCATATACACTTTCTACAGATATAGAAAGTGATTTAATCTGGTGTGATTCCTTTCAATAGATGAGCAACAATAAAGATACCAGCTCATTGTGGGCATTGTACACCACCCAGAGTCTGTCTCTGAGGGAGAGTGACTGTGAAGAAATAGGAAACATAAATATATTGTATTGCTTCTGGTTCCTTGTGCCTGACAGTTGCAGCTTCCATATTGTGGACCATCCTTCCCTTGAAATTAAATTAACCTCATTTTTGGTGTTCTGAAACCTGGTAAAGATGGAGTTGTTCTGGACAGTTTTTGAGACATGGCTCATCACCATTATACTTACTATTTTAATAGTTGCTTGTTTATTAGCTTTTAGGATTTTAGTCTTTTTTATGTCATAAACTACTGAGAGTCATTTTGATTGAATGTGGTGAAGAATGAACACATTACATAAATAAATAATCATTAAATGGGCTGGCTTTTGGGATTTGTTTTTTAGCAAAAGATGTAGAAATCTTTTCTTTTTCTTTTCCTTTTTTCATTTTCCCCAGCAGGTATCAGATTTCTGGAGACTACTCTGACTGTAACAAAACATTACAGGTGAATGCTAAACCAGAAGGATGAACTTGAAGCAATGAAGCCCAGTCTTCACAGAGAGAAGCTCTAGATTTGGAAGTGGAACTGAGTGAAACTGAGGAATGAGTTGAAGTTGACCCTGAGATGGAATGATTTGCTGTTTGGAGCCATTTCAGGGAAGGAGTTGATACAAGTCAAACCTATTGTGAACAAGTAAGGGGGAAAAAAACATGAAAATGAAGCAGTGGAATTTACCATTGGCACACTACCATTTCCTTTGACTGATGTCCCTATTTTAGGCTGCAAGAAAAGGACAACATTCCCTCTGCTTCAGAAAAGAACAGCAATGAGAAATGATATTGTCTGGCAAGAAAATGATTGAAATACTATCACACTTTTAAACTATTAGATGGTCTATCTTTACTTTAAATGTCAGAGTCTTGTTTTCATCTTTCGATGACTATCGGTTTGCCATAATTCAATTTTGGCAGACTCATATTAAACACCATTTGTGACCTACCAAGATGCAGCGTGTATAGTGGCTAGCTGTAACTTCTATAGATATATATTGCTTCACCTTTCAACCTTGTGAAATATATAGGCCTGGTGGCCTCTATATGACCTATGGACTTCAACTCCCAGAATTCCTGAGCCAGCATGTTGAACTCTACAGGTCTTTAAAGGGGCCATTGTTGCCCATCCCTGTTCTAGAGGATGAGATCAGGCTGTGTACCCACATAGCTTACGCGTCCAATTTGTTGCCAGTGGTTTGTGCCCCAATATCTGATGTCTGAGGCAGCAGCTTCACCTTGTCTAAAGGGATGAATGGTCCAGTTTCTTGGAACAGGATTCCAGTAATGTTGAAAAGGCTGATTTGAAAACAAAATACTACACAATCTTAATAAAGAGTCACCTGTAGCTATACCTATACAGCAGGGGTCTTCAAACTTGGCCCTTTTATGACTTGTGGACTTCAACTCCCAGAATTCCTCAGCCAGGCACGCTGGCTGAGGAATTCTGGGAGTTGAAGTCCACAAGTCATAAAAGGGCCAAATTTGAAGACCCCTGCTGTACAGGCAGGATTCAAAGGAATGTTGAAATCAGTAGTTATGTGATTCCTGCTGCATTCTGCCGCTAAACATCATGGTGGAACTTTTTTGAATAATAGTTTCTTCTGGAATCTTTGAGCTTTGATCACTGATAATGTTGTGGTAGAACATAGCTGTTTACAGCAAAAATTTCTGATTCTCACATGCAGCAACAAAACACACACGCAAACATGTATACATACACACAAACACATTTCTAATACACTTATGTAACCTTCATAGTTTTTTAATCTACTGAAATTTGTATAAATGAATCCCATACATCATTAAATTTATCCATAGCAATCTGCTCATAAGTTGCAAATGAAATCAAGTCTTCAGTCCATTGAGTAAATGGGGCCATGCATTTATTTATCCAATGTTGCAATATCAGTCTTTTAGTTATAATAAAGGCACAGAGAATCCATTTATATTGACCAGTTGTCATGTTCCATGCTTTAGATATATAATTCAAGAGAACAGTATCCATTTTAGCTTTTGTAGTGCAAGTCACATTTCTCAAAAAAGTTAAAAAAATATAGGACATTGTAAAAATATACGTCTTAAGAAAGTGTTCTCCTTACATTAAAAAAAAATCTGTCCTAGCCAAATCTTTTCTATAGAAATGTAAGAGTCCAATAAATTCCAAATATTTTTATTGTTTGTTTTATAAGTTGTACCTATAAGGTCCATTGACTCCCTTGCTATAGAAGTTCAGATATTCTCCCATTGTATAGAAATTTCTAATTCTTTATTCCATCACGTCTAAGCTTTTGTATTTCAAATTGGTTTATTGATAACAAATATCTATACAAACTTTTTTTTTTAGTTTTAAAAAAATTAACAAGCTGTTCTAGTATCTCAGATGTCTCAGAAACTGAGCATCCTGCTGGTCCAAACAATGTTGAAGCTGTAAATCTTGCCACTTCTGATAGAAAATATTTGTATCTCAGCACAGCATAGGTTAAAAATTAACCAATTAACCAATCAATTGGTCCAGAGTCAATAATCCTACTTTCATCCAACTTTTCCATATCAACATTTTTCCCCCAATTTTTGATATTGGATTCCCCCATAAAATCAGTTTAGCATGGGAAAAGGAACAAATCTGTTTTTTTTTACACATTACATTCCGTAGCTTTCCAACTGATATAATTGTTTCCAGAAATACTAGAGTTCTATTATATGAAGATCCTAATATTGTCCATCCAAGTAGATAATTTCAAGGTTAACATTTTGGGGGAGCAGAGGGGGATCTACTAAATCTTCTTGTAATCTGTATTTGTGACCTTTTGAAACCTTGTTTTACTTTGTTCCCCTTCAGATAAAGGGGGGGGGGGTAAGGAAACGGCTTGTTTTTTCTCCACCAGTTCCATTTTGCAAGCGCTCTGAAGCTGGCGAGCAGAGGAAAAGTTATATTGTGCATTCTAAATGGTGTGATGCTAAGCAAGCCCAGGAATGTCAGTAATAATGGGGCCCAAAGTTCCTTCCAGCGGATGCATCAGGATTTTATTGTGCAAGCATTAATTTCCACTATTAAAATGGGAGAGTGGTGTCGTTCTCAAAGAAGTTGCTCTGCTTTCTTTCAAGCAAAACTGGCAGGTAGCATTAATAGTTCTGTTTTTTCTTTGACCACCCTAAATCTTTGCATGTTTTCAGCTCCACTTCATCAACCAACTCCGTGTGTGTTCAAAGATCCACCCAAGCAGGGAAATGCAGAATTAAGACCCTGTAATTATCTTAGGTAAAGTGCTTTGATTCATTTATCCAAATTGCCTTCCAGAAATGTTAGAGCATTTAGAGTATTATTTAATAAGGTATTAATTGACTTTTGCACATTTATTTTAAATGTCAAAGACAACAATGTAGGTCAGAGGAAAAAATGGGGGGTAGAGAGGAAAGCCAATTCATATGCCATGCATGTGTTTCTGTTCTATTGGGTAGGGTTGTTTTGCTTAGCAACTACATGCAGTTTTGGGGGCAGTTCAGAGAAGGTAGGAAAGGAGAATGTCAACAGTTGTGGAAATGAGGGAAAGATAATCCAGGATGGACAGAATCCAGAAACGTGTACGCCCCAGCAAACTTGACAAATCTTGTAATCAGAATAAACGGCAAAAAATATGCAATTTTGCCTAATGCACTTATTACCATTGCAAACATTTGAAGCTTGAAGAATGTTGACATCTGTTCAAAAAGAAGAGATGACAACAATAGGCAACATGCGGCAAAAACTAATGTTTGCAGAAGCAGAGGCAAGCAAGAGATGAGGTCATTAAAAAGTGAGCCCCCCCAAAAAATCACCAAATGACTAGCCATACCTAACTTATTTTTTTTTCCCCAAGTTCACCTTCTAAATGCTTATTTAACACTTCATAAGGATTGGGAGTCAGGATTTATTTAAAGGGGGGAAGGGGAAACCTAAATATAAATTTCCTCTTTTAAAAAGGCTAAAGGATTCAAGATTTTACAGATGTTCCTGTACTGAGATTCACATGAGAACGTAAATGAAGTCATGTAACTTTAAATTCCTTATTTATTCTTCTGTCACAATCTATTTAGTGTTAAGGCCAGGGCTGACCCTGCTTTTAGCCAAAGTAATCTGCCTGAGGGACAAAGGGTTAGTTTCCTGAGCCCTTGATATTTCTTTTTATTTGAAAAAAAATTTCAGTGTATTTTATGCAGCTTACTATTTTCACCTGCTCTTCTGTCCTCAGTTAAAATTCAGTTGTCCACTTTGCTTCTTAACGTGAAATGGGGAATATTTTATCTTTTGCATCACAGAAGAATTTTTTTCTCCTGGTCATCACGCTTTTAGCAGTTATTGGGACCACAGTTTCTTGAGCCAAAATTGCTTTGAAACAGAACTGGACTTGTAGGTGGGTGCAAATTAGGTAGCTATAAAAAACGGCTTCCATTTTCCTTCAGTATAACAAAGAGATAATAGCAACTAACAAAACTGACAGTTTGCTTTTGCTTCTGCAGCACATGCCTTTAATATGAGTACTCCCTTCTTAACATTTAAAAGAATTTTGATAGCTGAGTAATCCCTTCATCATTTAAATATAGCAAGATTTTGCTAGTAAGTACAAGGGCTCGGAATGGAGTGCTTTTCATTCACATTATAAACAGTTATGGTGGATTTGTAATCCTGCTGTCATATTGTTCACTTTTGATATTAATCAGTAGGTTTATGAAAGGTATAATAGACCACAGAAATGAACAGTGCAGAAGTTACATACTGTATGTGGCCTCTATAAAAGAAGCAGCAGCTATAATCTTCAGACACTTTGTTTTGAACATTTATATTTCCTTCCTTCCTTCCTTCCTTCCTTCCTTCCTTCCTTCCTTCCTTCCTTCCTTCCTTCCTTCCCTCCCTTTCTAATTATTAGATTCTTCTTTTAACATAATTTTGAAGCTCTGCCCTTACAGAGAACCTCAGAAGCAATGAGAGTGGTTTGGCCTACAAACTATGAGTTATCTGCCCACATTCTTTGGCCATGTTTTGGCCATTCCTCTTTTGCTCTTTTGGCTGCCAAAAGCCCCTTAATTTCAAGCCAGCAAACAAATATAAAAGTAGTTGAGTAAAAAGAAAATATATAAATGAAAGCCTGTAATTTCTTTGCAGCTCACCATAGTTCTATAGAACTTTCAGTTGTTTTAAACATTTCCCTCACTTGTTTTCTAGAATCTAGAGCTTTGTTTTATTTTGGCAATAAAGGTTGCCTTGTGAGATGCTTATCTGACCAGAATGATTCTGACATAATTGCTATCTAACTTACTACAGAAAGCTGCATCATAGGCTTAATTTAATCAGTCTACATTATTTATGAAATATTATGGAGGCAACTTTTTTTTAAAAAAATAATAATAGCCAGAAGTCTATTATCAATTCACAGATGTTCAAAACATTTCTCTAACATTATTTATGTATCACCACCTTCCACCTCCTGGGAATTCTTGTGATATTTTGAGACTTCAACTCCCAATATGTGACTGGAAAACTGACTAGGAACTCTGGCAGCTGCAATGCCAGCACATCTCAAGAGCCCTATGTTAAAAATGGTTAAAGGCTAGTATGCCACTTATGTTAGTACATATCAGGCTAAGTCCAAGAACCACTGGAACAATTCACCCAAATTTCAGTTCTTTATTGCTGATACATAAGAGACAGAATCTTGCCAGATTAAACCCTTACTACTCTCTGCCTATGGATATACTTGGGAAATTCTAGGAAGTGGCTATCCTTTCTCTGTTCCTCTGTCTCCTATCCAGTGCTAGGCTGTGCTGCCTCTTGTCACCCTTCCCTTTCTGGAATGTGTTCCCTCCTTCCTGGGAAACTACAATTTCATTGTAGTCCATTAACCCAGCTTCTCCTTCATGGCCACTATGGATATGTTCCAGCTGTCAACTATGGTCAGAAGGCCAACCCATAAAACGGTTCCATGTTTAATTTGATATTCCATAGATGCCTCATGTTTGCCCACTATCACTGATGGATCAACATCTGGTTAAATTTAAATTTGTGGCTTCCACTGTAATAAGATGGCTCTCACAAAAACATAATAGGATCCAGTTGGGTTCCCAAGAGGCTCAAGAAGGGTTTGGTGCTGTTTCATCTGTGATTCTGCCAACACCTGGATTGGTACCTGGAATAGGAAGTTCATAACTTTTACTAAATAAGTGCCTCCTCCAATCTACTTCAAAGCGGACCTTGGATAAATGGAAGAATTACAAAAGAAGGAAGAACAAAGTCTGGGTGAAGAAAAAGGTAAGCTGTCTCTGATCAGACCTATCATAAAACTCATGTTAGGTCTATGCTATGATATGTGCAGCAAAGAAGTAGGTTGTTTTCCTGCATGTACTAATTGCCAAGCTTCTAACCTGCTGACTTTTTCCAGATTGTGAGGAGGCTGGCTCATCACTCTCACTTCCTGTTCCAAAGTGAATATCGCAGAGCCTTCAGACTCGCAGGCACGTCAAACTGCCGGCCCATGGGCCAGATACGTCACGCTGAAACCACGCCCACCCCATTGCTGGCAATGGGGAAAAAGTCCCGATACGTCCCGCGACATCACATGACATCGCGAGTTTGACATACCTGCTTCAGAGGGATGTGGCAGCATTTTGTAATGGTTCTTTTAGGCTTAAAAATCTCATTTGGGCCAGTCTGGATTCCTTCTTCAATATACAACCAATTACAGGAGTATCTTGTAACCCTTCCTGTACAGTTAGATCAGTGGTTCTCAACCTGTGGGTCGGGACCCCATTTGGGGTCGATCGACCATTTCATGGGGGTCGCCAAGCAAGGCTGTCCGCCATTTTTTTTGTCCGCCATTTTTTCCCCTTTTCCAGCGGGTGCCTTACCTCCCTTGGGCTGGGCCAGCTGGTGGTCGGCCTGCTCCGTCTCTGCCGCTTGCCAGCTACGCCTTGGCCGGCGCAGGGGGCGGAACCATGCATGTGCGGTGCTCCCGGGCAGGGAAAGTCTTCGACTTACGACCGGTTGGGTAGTCCTCGACTTACGACCGGTTTAGTCCTCGACTTACGACCGGTTTAGTCCTCGACTTATGATCGGTTGGGGTCGCGGCATTAAAAAGGTTGAGAACCACTGAGTTAGATTGTGTCAACTGAGGCTATTTTGGACAGCACATTCTATCCCTTGTCCTGTAGATCTTGCCTAGTCTTGTTTGTAAGAGATGTCCATGAAGCCATAAATGTCTCTCTGAGAGAATAAAGGGTGCTTCTTTTTAAAGGGAGGCAAGTATTAGATCTCTTCTTAAGAAATTTACCCTGGATTGTCAGAGATGAGCAATTATAGGTGAGCCTGTAACCTTTCAGCTTATTGATGAGAACTCCTTTTCCATATGAACTCAATCGTTTGAGAGAAAGCTTCTTTGGGGACCTCCATGTTTATTAAGATAATATGATTCCTAAAATTGTGGTGAATTCATCTATTAGAGAAGCTTTCTCTGGTCTACCTGAAGGTCTTGGGAATTCACTCCTTGCAAAATCAAGAAATCTATTTTATTTGCTTTTAATAAAACTATGGATTTCAGTGTCTTATATGAAGGTAAGACACATTTTTCTTACAGTTGTTCTTCTATTGATTTTAACTGGTAATTATAATGTTTAGTTTTTCTTGTTTATTTTTCCTGTTATTTCAACTCTAGCTAATGTCTCGATTTTTAATTTACTTTGTATTTAATTTTACTTTGTATTTACTAATGTATTTTTACTGTAAATAAAATTAAGTCAAGTAAAAAAATCCTATAAATAAGGAAGAAAGGATCCTGGTTTGGGCTTTTCAGATAAAGAAAATGTAGTAATGGAATTGTGCAGGTAGATTTGGCTTCAATTCTTATTTCTAGTTCATCTCCTTTTACTATACATAGTGGAAATGGGTTTTCTACCTCCCCTCTTCCATTCTCAACTTTTTCCTGCTAATTAAGCACCATTGCATGAAAATGAGGGAAAGTATGAGGAACTGTGATTCAGTGCAAAGGATCCTAGTATTTGTGATGGAAGAAAAACAATTGTAAGCATGAGGCATATTGTGACATTGTGGGAACACTGCACAACCACTTGTCATATTCTTTCTTTGGATCATTGCCAACAATTGCATATTTGTTAAAGCAATAAATGCTATTTATGATATGACTGGATTAATTTGAAAGGCTTAACTGACAAAAATTCTAGGGAGAGTCCAATAAAATTGAAAAACATTGCAAATATTGCAAGGTCAGTCACAATATGGCAGAGAATACAGGGAGGGAGGGAGGAAGGATTAGATGTTGAGAACAATTCAAAAATTGTCCTGGACCAGGACCTGCTAAAAAAACAACAACTTTTTAATACTTTTGTGAAGGTGGGAAATAATAGGGGAAAATAGATCTCAGGGGTATCCTATTTCAAGGAGCAGAATTAGTGACATAGAAGGCACACACCTACTGGAGTCCACAAGATGGCGCTGTTTTGATGACTTTTGATGGCCTTTGGCTGTCCTGCCTCAAGTCCTACCTACATTTTCTTGGGTCAGTGTTGGCTTCCTTCTTTCAATACATGCCATGTTCCTCTCTGTTTCACTCCAACTTCCCTTTTCCCACCCCCGAAAATCAAACTTTTCCAAATTTTGGTATAAATTAAGCCTCTGGATTAATTCAAGATTCTGTGAAACCCATTGTACAATGGACTGATCTCTTTTTCTTTCTTTTCTTTTTTCCTTTTTCTCACTAAAAGAAACCATAAACAGGAATAGAAAAATGTTCTTTTAAAGTTATATCTTTTAAACATATGCCATCCTGCACTCGTAGTAGTTCTGTATTCTTGTATTTTTTGGAACATTCTGGTCTCATGCTGAGGATTGATTTCTGAATTCATGTCTACTTTCCTACACCATTTTACTATCTCTTTTCTGATTCCTGTATGATGTCTTCACTTATTCTGACCTAATCCATCCTTAAAAACAAGCTGTTTATACTTTCAGTATTACTATGTTTTCTACTGACAGTTTCAGCAACTGTAGCATTTCAAATAATCATGTGTATTGTATAAGCGAGAGAGCCATTTTGGTATAGGGTTTAAGACATCATGCTACCGTGAGTTCTAGTCCCACCTTGGCCATGGGGCCAGCTGTTCTTATTATCCCAGAGTTCAGGATAATGGTCTTAAATTATAAGGATATTAAAGAAAAACATCCTTACAGTAAGAGGACTAAAATCAAGATTGCATGCTCTCATTTGCGAGTAAGTTCAAACAAAGGCTTATTGGTGTAAAATTGTATGTCAGGGATTCCTGAATTTGGATACCTTTACTGAAGGAAGTTAAAAGATGATAGTCTAAATGGTCCATCTGATTTCATGAAGTGTGATGCAACATGCAAAATCCAATTTGATGGCTAAGGCATCAAACTAGAAACCAGGAGACCATAAGTTCTAGTCCCACCTGGGACACAAAGGCCAGCTGAGTGAGCTTTGGCCAGTAATCCCAAAAGATGCTTTTTCAAAAGCCAACTGGACTTCCTTTGTTTTTCCTTGAAGACATTTCTCTTCTCATTCAAGAAGCTTCTTTGGTTCTTCTTCATGAACTGAAGAAGCTCCTTGGATGAGAAGAGAAACGTCTTCAAGGAAAAACAAAGTCCAGTTGCCTTTTTTAAAAAAAAAAATCAGACACCTTTGGGACAACTATGACCTGGATGACTGAGAATCTCCATAGACTTTGGCCAATCGCTTTCTCTCAGCCCTAGGAAGGAGACATTGACAACCATTTCTGAACAACTTTGCCAAGAAAACTGCAGGGACTTGTCAAGGCAGTCTCCAAGAATTGGACATGGCTGAACAGATGAAAAAAAAAAGTGTAATAAGTGATAACTCCAAAATCCAGATTTAGTAGTCCCAGTATTTAGTTTCATGTGATTATAGAGATGACTTCCTAAGAAGGCCTTTGCTGATTATTTCCTTCCGATTATTTAGATAGTTCCAGTAGACATGAATGTTTGTGTTTAAATGAGATGAAAGGGTCATTACCATCTAGATGTTTGAATCCAACTCCCATCGTCCTCTCTATTGGCTATAATGGCAGCGGCAGATGGGAGTTGGAATCCAAAAGGGTTGAAAATTTCTTGCATTTGTCACTATCTATATATGCCTACAGGATAAGGCAGTTCATCGTTCACTTAGCATTTTTCCCTAAAATCTGGAGCACATGAACCTCAATAATAACTCCTTGCAGTAATGTATATAAATTAAAATAAATCTTAAATAACCCACAAAAGTATAATAGGGATGGACTGGGATTTACTTGGAAGGACAAGTTGCAGGAAAAAAAAACAAGCAAAGGCAAACAAAACCATACCAGGAACTCTCTCCAGTAGAGACAGATTGTATTAGTGCAGTTTTGCAATTTAATAATGCATATGTTTTTAATTTACTTTTTGAATGGACTTCACTTAATTCTTATCATGAAGAAGTTTCTAGAAATGAGCGTAATAACTAATACTTTGTTCCTCTGAAAACATCAAAGTTCCAATATTTTCAGAAAACATATGTGATCCACTTTAGAGGGCTTTGTGATGGGATCAACAGACTTTCTAAAAAAAATCCAAATAAAATAGTTTGAAGATAATTCACTGTATATGAGGCGGCTTTGCTACAGGTAAACAGAAAGATTATAGGCATCTTCAAAGATGACCAAAATCCTAATTGAAACACAATGCAGAAGTATTTTGGTTCAAATTTAGTCCTGTTTAGAGATGACATATTAAAGTTAGTGAGTCAAATCCTTCGGGCTCTAATTGTGTGTCTGTGAACTGTTATAATATTATAATATAACATTGACTTTTTTAAAAAAAAAATTGCCTTATAATGTATTGCAATTAAATTGCAAGGAATGTGCATGCTGCTCAGAGTTACTTGGTAGACAGAAGGAAAGAATGCAAATTTAATAAATAAATACATAAATATTTGTAAATGTATTGAATAAATTAATGTTTATGTTAGCATGACCACTATAGTCACTCTCTTCAGAATTTATTTTCCTTTTTTTTTCCAGACTTCCTTCAAATGAAGAATCGGTGACATTCAAAAAAGCTGTTGGTAGTTGATTTTAGATAAGATATAATAATATCCATTGCACAAATTATTCCTGGCACACCCTACAGAAGGCGTCTACACTTATCCTTCTGATTTTACCATCATTTTTAAACCTTAGATTCTGTATTTTCTCTTATGCCATCCCCACCCTGATAGTCAGGAACAGGTTTCCACTGAATTAATGAGAGGCTTAGCCAACTATATGCAGCTCAGAGTTTTAAAGTTTTCTGGTTCTTTTTTTCCATGCACTTGTAACACAAGAAGTTGTGCAGAAAAGAAAAGTTTCTAACCTTTTGCCATATAGCAATATTATTATTATTATTTGGTCAAATGGAAGGATGTATATATGTAAATGTACCGCAGAGTCACACTGAAATTGTGCTGGGTTGTCCAGAAAACATTTTTTTTCTAGCATCTTGGAGGCTCATTTCTAAACACATCAGTCTTCAAAACAGTGTCAAGAACCAATGTCCTGAGGCAGTATCTAGAAATTCATGCTTACATTGTAGGTTGAGGAATACACATTTCAGGACATTTTTTTTTAAAAAAAGAAACTCAGTCATCTCTTGTTAAAAAAAATAAATGCATGAAAGAGCCATTTTGACTGACAATATAAAACATCTTCATGCCCAAACATAGATAGTGATGGTTTATCCTGAGGCATTATTATTCTTATTAACATCTCCTGGCAGCTTGCCAGCCAATTAGCAGTTCCCATTCCCACTTCCTTTTCGGTCCTTCCTACCTCCTCTTTCCCTTCTATCTTCTTATTAATTTGATACCATTGCTGAATAAATAGTTCACAGCTTATAGTTTAACCAAATGACTGCTTCCTCTTATCTTTATGCTTGAGATTGCCGTCAATCAGCGTTATGCTGACTGTGCTTGTGTGGTTAATTTGGTTTTCTGGATCTGACCTGGGGAAGTTAGTATTCCCTCAGATTCATTTTATATTGAACTAGAAAATGGGTGCTCCTTTTACAATCTGACAGATTTGTCTGCATGCGTGGCATAATATACACAGATGCTACATTTATGGGACATTATGCTCATGCTTTTTTTTCCCCCATTCCCCAAAGCATTACTGCTTCAAATGAAGATTTCTGTAATCAATACTCTTTAGTGATTGGCTATAGAGTTTAAATTTTCTCCTGTAACATTCTGAGTAACTAGGCTGTTACATGTGGATGCTATAAGTATCATGGCTTTACATCTGTGAGCAAAGAAAAGAGACTTTCCTACTATATTTTATACATCTACTTATTTTAAAGGTTCAAGGTTGCTAAAAATAATGACATTTCCATTCTATCCGGGGGTAATGGAAGGGGAATCCACTTTTTAAAGGCCAGATTTATCTCAGTATCTCATAGTCTTAAAATTTGTACAGTTTTGTTATGAAACCAACCAGCAAGAAGGCAATAAACTGGTAAGCAACAAGGACATCGTAAAATGGGAGCCGTCATCTAAAACTAATTATTGACTCTTAAAAATGAATTATTAATCCCACGCAGCATTCAAGTGCATCGTCATTTCTAGTTTTAGCCAGCAGTAGGAAAATCACAGTGTCCGGAGGAAAAAAAAGAAAAATTATCTACCAAGTTATACAACCTTTTTGTTTGTTTTAAGTAGAGAAGAGGAGTTCTCTGGGGTTTAAAGATAATCTTTGGAAAGCTCACACTGGTGAGGTCATATAACAACCTCACAACAACAGCAACAACATTATGTCATCATGAGTTATGATCTCTGTGATATATGTATCACTACCTGGATAGACAGTTCTCAGTTCCTTCTTGAAAAAGAAAAACATTTTTTTTAAAAATTCCTAGCAAAGAATTCTATAGTTGTTGTTTTTTTTAAAAAAAATGTGATGGATATTTGTTTTTCTGCCCTGGGCAATGTTGGATTTCCCCACTCCCAGCTTTCCTTCCTATATTTTTCTTTTATCTTTTATCTCCTATTTTCTTCTAGGTCCCTAGAGATTTATCTTTACTTGTGTGTTATCGTGTTTCCCTTACTCTCTTTTGGGCTCTGAAGCACTAGGAGCTGCAGGGATGTGCATGCACCCTTTTTGCGCTGCTGTTTTTGGCTCCATGTCTGTGTGTGTGTTTGCCTCACTGTTTTTGGTGGCGCTTCGGGTGGATGTTCTATTCGCATTCGCAGCGTGGCCGCCGTCCAATCGCCACACCACCTCTCAGGAGGGCAGTGTCAGCTGCCAATGCAGCGGTGGGGAAGATGGAATGCAATCCCGTCCACCAGATCAACATGGCGGGGTGGGGTGGGAAACTGAGCCACACAAAAAGCAGTGCTCGGAGCCTCCAGGAGCTGCAGGGATCTGGGTGCACCCTTTGCAGTTGTCCTCCTGCAATGTACAGCCTCTCCCTGTAAGCAATCCAGCTCGCCCAGGGTCAGGTTGGCCATCACAGGAGGCTTGTCCCGCATGTGTGGTGGAGCTTCAGGATGGGGATGGGCCATGCCTCCTGCGACGGCCAATCTGACCCCAGGCAAGTTGGATTGCTTCAGCTGTGAGGAGCCTGGCCTAAGGTTTCCATCACCTAGGCCAGGGGTAGCTGACTCAGGAATTCTGGGAGTTGAAGTCCATGAGTCATAAAAGAACCAAGGTTGCCTATCACTCGCCTAGGCTTCCTAAAGCTAATGGGAACTGCAGCCCGCCACAGCTGAACAGTTTAGCCAAACTGCAAAATTGAACTCACATGCAGTGGCACTGGCAGCAGGTAAGGTGGGGGGATGCATGTGATCTGGCCTGCCAAAAAACTACAGTGGGAAGGAGTGGGTGGGGTTAAGTAGGGCTTACTTTTTGGGATAGGGCTTATATTCGCCCGAACCCCCCAAAATAAGCTAGGTCTTATTTTATGGCTAGGTCGTATTTTTGGGGAAACACGGTACTACATGGAACAATTAACCCAGGGGTTCTGAACTTGGCTACTTCTACCTGAAGGCTCAATGCTTTCTCAACCTTACTCTATATAAAGCTCTTCTCCCATGGCCTTTGTGTCTCTTCCTGGGCTTTCTGATGGTCAAGAAAAAGCAGGGAAAGAGAGCCATTTGAGTGGGCTGTGCAGAGAGAGAAGAGAAAGACTTCTCTGATTCTTCTTCTTCTTCTTCTTCTTCTTCTTCTTCTTCTTCTTCTTCTTCTTCTTCTTCTTCTTCTTCTTCTTCTTCTTCTTCTTCTTCTTCTTCTTCTTCTTCTTCTTCTTCTTCTTCTTCTTCTTCTTCTTCTTCTTCTTCTTCTTCTTCTTCTTCTTCTTTTAATAATGATTGCTGAGTTGAGATTCCTCAGGCTGTGCCTAATGAGCCAAACACAGAGATAACACTAAGCCAGTCACACAGCCAAGGAAAGAGGCAAGCATAAGAAGCCATGTGTGATATATAACAGGGCTTGTCAAAGCTTTGATTTGGGGATTCTGTTTGAAGGGGGTTCAATCAAATCTCTAAACTGACGTGGCCAAACTGAATTAACAAGTTGATTTAAATAATTAAATGAGATGCCTCTCAATCAAGTTGGAAAAAAGTAGACTTCGGTGATCGTATAGGGAGAAAAAAAAACAGTTGAATTGATTAGGAGGTCCAAAATTAAATCGAGCATTCGGATATTAGTTTGCTCAATCCATGTATTCCTATTAATATATCACATTTCAAAGCCGGCTGAGGATGGAGCCAGGATTGCCTATTCAGTTTATCTTCAAGCCAGCCATCTTCTTAGCATCTCTTTATCCACCCTGAGTGTAAAGTGTAGAATGGCTGCTTGCTTTATGGTAAAAATGGAGAGTAAGGACATCTTGGTATTATTGCTCATCCCATACCTGCTTTTACAAGGCATTAAGCATCAGCAGGTGAATAGGCAAAATGGTTTTGTAACATTGTGCCAATCCAATTAACAAGGAGAGCATCGGAATGCTCCTGATACTTAATCTTACACCCAGAGATGCCAAATCACACTGCGATGAGAAATTTGTAGTGCAATAATCAGTCGGAAGAGTTTGAGGAATGCCTAATGTAAATATTGCGGGCAATGTGTCATCTAGAGATTTCTAGAAACAATTTGTAGTGATGCAGGGAGAGTTCAAGATATGGATTTCCACTTCCAGGTAATCCTCGGCTTACAACAGTTCATTTAGTGACCATTCCAACTTACAATGTCACTGAAAAATAGTGACTTCTGACCATTTTTCACACTTACGATTGTTGCAGCACCCCCCTAGTCACGTGATCAAAATTCAGACGCTTGGCAACTGGTTCATATTTATGATGGTTGCAATGTCCTGGGGTCACGTGATCACCTTTTGTGACCTTCTGACCAGCAAAATCCATGGGGGAAGCCAAATTCACTTAACAACCCAATTAGTAATTTAACAGCTGCAGTGATTCACTTAACAATTGTGGCAAAAAAGGTCACAAAATGGGGTAAAATTCACTTAACAGATGTCTTGCTTAGAAACAGAAATTTGGGACTCAATTGTGGTCGTAAGTCAAGGACTTGCCTGAATATCCCATATTTCCTTCAGGAGCTCAACCCTTTCCATGATTCTTAGAAGGTAGATTAAGCTGAAAACATGGGATTGCTCTCAGCTCACCTAGTGAATTTCACGACTCTATGAAAGACTGTCACTTTAATCCTACCTGTACCATAACAGTCCTTCAAAGGCAAACACTGGCAGAAGCAGAAGCTTTGGAAGTCTAGGCACAGATAGCCTTTATTTTCTAAGACAGCATTTCTAGCACCTTTTATGAAGACAGTATTGAAGAGAAATCTCAACTGACCTCAGGTTCCTTGCCTAATTTGCAAAGTGTTGAAGATTTGTGAGTGTGTGTTTTGGAAAGGTCATTGTACCAACTTGCCAGCTCCTATTACATCATCTTTCAGACTGATCACACAGTTGAATTTGTGGTATCACATTAAATTTCACTACAGCAAACTGTGATATCATTAAAGGGCTGAGATTTTTTTCTCTCTTCTATTTTCTGAAGCAGAAGATAAAGCTGAAGTGTTTGAGACAAAATTCCTCTTCACATATTATCTGAAAGGGAGCTGTGAGTAAAGATGGCAAATGATTGACCAGTTAGCTACATTTCCGTAATATATGTATTTTATTTCTTTAAATTTAAAGTCAGTGCAATTTCTTCTGTCATAGTTACTTTGCACACTGACATTTTAGTGCAATACCACCTAATTTTTTTTATTCTACAAGGTTAAGAATATGGAGATACTAGACCAATGGTTGGACATATTTATTCAAAGTGTAGAAGCTACTCTGCCCTCTGGATTAGAATAAAATTTATTTTAGGAGAAAACATAACCACAAAGAAATCGTAATCTTAGTATAATGTAGGAATCTAATTAAGACTAATGAGGCAACATTAAATTTAATGTATGATGCATTTTATAAGCCTTACCATTAGAGATGCAGCAAGCTGCTTATTGGAACTAGAAACTTTAGTGAACAAGTTCCTAATGTTTCAATTCAACAATTCAAGCTGAGGACTCTGTCAGACCATGATAGAGCATGTTTTAGATCAGGGGTCCCCAACCCCTAGTCCATGGACCGGTACCGGGCCACAGCATACCAGCAACCAGTCTGCACAAACAACCAAAGCCCCATCTGCGGGGTGCAGGCAACACACAAAACCACGCCCCCTCCGGTCTGCGGAAAAACCTCTCTCCACGGAACCGGTCCCTGGTGCCCAAAAGGCATAGGTGGTGGGGGCAACAGGCTGATTGGGAGAGCTATCATTATCATGAGCTGTTGTGACAACAGCTTCATGGGAGACTGAGGAAAACATTTTGATGATATACAGTATTCAAGAATAGTAACTTAAAAAAATGATTGGAACTGAAGCCAAAGAAATTAATATGAGAAAAGGATAGCTGATGAATATCAGGAAATTGTAGTAGAGGCAGAAAGATTTGAACATCCATTACTTTTTGGGCATGCCACTAATGCTAGACTCTTCCAACTCTCACAGATATAAGAAAATGTTCACTTTTCCTGGTTAACTAGGAAAGAAAACTCTGAATGTTAAAACGGTCTTGTAATATGTGACTCAGGCATTCTATCCCACACTGGGATTAAAAGTTAAAATTCTCAGTCAAAAAAATCTCCCTCGCTTTGCTCTTTACTTGGAGAATATTCAAATACAGAGATCAGCTTCATATAGCATGCTTAAACCATAGCCAGAGCAAGCATGATTACTGTGTGCAAATAACATGCTATACCCAAAGATATAAATTATATTATGGCTTAATATGATGGTTTGCTTTAAGCAACAAGCTAATAGAATGACTGTCCATCTTGTCCTCTCCTCTCCTCTCCTCTCCTCTCCTCTCCTATCTGTCTTGCCTCACCTCGCCTCCTTTGAATCAGTCCAAATTAGTCAAGTATAGATTAGGATTTGTTCAAATACAATTTACTACTCTAATACACAGGATTCAAACTGTTTAAGTCTTTATATATTACTGTGGCTATCATTTTGGATCCTGAAAGACACAGCAGACAATGAACTGTTTGAAAAACAGTTCTTTGGACAGGATTGCCATAACTCACTGGAATAAGATGCCAGTATGCTGATGGCTTTCAAATCTTAAAGAGTAAGAGGTAAGAAAGTGGATCCAAAACTCCACTGGAAAAAGCTTCACTTGTTTGCTCAGATATGATCATTTCCCACATGATAATATATAATCATTGCAATCCTATAGAAATTCAAACTTGGGGCCCATAGTTATGTATGTGCCACTGTATAAATGTGAATATTTTGTCTAAGACTCATTCTTGTTCTTCTGAGTTTCTTTCTTGTACCCACTAAGATTGTTCGTTTGGTTACAAGCACTTCTAAGTGAGGTAAAATCTTTACCATCCACATATATCACAGCCTACCCAGTCATTTGTGCTCATTTTGCCTTAGTCTGCTCCAGTCTGCTTCTGTAAGAACCAGTAAGATCTAGTATCATCTTCTATGAGAATTAAGATTGACAGAAGTGGTCTTAAAGATGACCAGATTTCTACAGTGTGGTAGAAGTGGGTAGAAGATGGTCTCTATTGTTCTCATTTTTTTTAATTTTGTTTTTGATTTTTTATTTACTGAGCATTTCTCTTTTAGGAAAAAGGAGGCACGACTTTTCACTTCAGTCAAGTTTCAACAAACAAAAATATACTCAATAGCTGCACTCTTAGAGGATGTGTTGCTTCTGAATTAGATTGAAATCAAATAACTTGTGAAGGAACTTTCTTAGTTTCACTAGCTTGCTAGACAGGAATATCCATCAGCTGAGCACATAAGTTTGTTGTGTCTTTGTAGGTTCCTGTTTAGCTGCTTATTTCCCAAACATCAACTTTTTTTTAACTTATTAGAAGGAACTTTTATTCCAGTGGACTCTTGCCATTAAAACTGTTAATCAGTCATCTAAGAATAGATGCTAGTGTCACGAGCACTAAAATGTTCCAGTTCTCTATTTTCATTTTATAAGTGCATCCTAGCCTGAACACTAAACAAAATGAAATTTATTTTATTTCCCTCAGAAATTTGACAACTTCTTTGGCTAACAGAATGAGTTTTACAAAGGAACAAGCTGTGATCTCAAAATCCTTGTGGTTGATATAATAAAAAACAAATAAGCTGATTTTAAGTATCAAAGTAAGTGAATGTACCTGATTTTGATTGACTTTTTAATCTATTTTCTTCCCACACCTTATTTTTTCCCTTCTTCTTTTTCCCTTCTTCTGTCTCCAACTTTTCTGATAGACCCTTGAATTTCTTCTTCTATCTGTTGACTCTTTCCTCCAGTTCTGTTCTATCAAAACATATTTTCCTTTCAAGCTGCAACATGTGGCTCCATCTTTGGCTTCCTTTTATCCCATCAACTTGTTTTCCATCCTTCTCTCTTCGATGATGCATCAGCCTCCAGGTTCCAAAATATTGGTCTTCCATCTGGCAGTTGAGGAAGAACCTTAACTATTAGCAGCCATCCAGCAAAGCTTTCTCTCTAGTAATGTTCTCCTTTTTCATTTTGGTGAGTTGGGTTTCTTATGAACTGTGAAAACCCATTTTCAACTGATAGAATCTTAACCCTTTGATAAGGTGTTCACATTTGTGGACAGTGTTGGATCAAGGGTGCTATACTGTACATGGTACTCCTAGGCCAGGGGTAGGCAACCTCGGCTCTTTTATGACTCATGGACTTCAACTCCCAAAATTCCTGAGTCAGCACAGCTGACCAGGAATTTTGGGAGTTGAAGTCCATGAGTCATAAAAGAGCCGAGGTTGCCTACCCCTGTCCTAGGCCATGTTGACTGGTAGTGTCATCTCCCACTGATGTAAAGATTTGCATTTTAAAGTAGCCTTTGCTTTTGAAGAAGAGTGTTGTTGGCTTCCCTAACCTTTGGCCCTCTAGGCCAGTGCCTATTCTATCTTAAAGCTTAAAGCTGGTCCTGTCCATGTGACAATAGGAGCCTGGAAATGGAAGGCTCTCAGAAAAGAAACTGACTGGTTGGGAAGCTAAACATGCAGGTAGTCCTCGACGTTTACAACCACCATTGAGCCCAAAATTTCCATTGCTAAGCAAGACATTTGTTAAGTGAATTTTGCCCCATTTTACGACCTTCCTTGCCACATTGGTTAAGTGAATCACTGCAGCTGGTAAGTTAGCAACATGGTTGTTCAGTGAATCTGGCTTCCCCATTGATGTGGTTTGTCAGAAGTTCACAAAAGGTGATCCCATGACCCCGGGACACTGCAACCATCATAAATTTGAGTCAGTTGCCAAAGTATTCAAAATTTGATCACATGACCAAGGGAATGGTGCAACGGTCATAAGTGTGAAAAATCATCATAAAGTCACTTTTTACAGTGGCGTTGTAACTTTGGTCCCTAATGAATGTTGAGGACTACCTGCATTTCAGAACCCGAGGAAGCTATCTAGAACTTAATTCACAGGGTTCAAGCAATGCCGGATGTCTCTCTGCCTTCCTGTCCCTTTCCCCAGTTCTTTCTGCCTGAAGACATTGCCTCACTCGATTAGTCCTGGACCAGCAGTATATTTATCCAGTGAGGAGGATTGCATATCTTATTTCATCTTTCATAACAAAAAAAAAAAAATCTACCAAGGCATTTCGGCTTATTTTTCAAATGTCCCTTTAAAGTGAAAAGATAATTTGACTATTTGTGTGGGGAAGAAGGAATACTGTCCAGCTTTTTTTTAAAAAAAATAAAAATAAAATAACAAATATAATAGAATGAATCATGAAGATTATTTTTAGCAAAAGTTCAACTTTATCCATGTATTTTAATGTGGGAAAAGCCTGTCCTTTTCCCTCTGCTAATGTCTGATGCTTTCCAGCCCTCCTGTGAGGGTGTTTGAGTATCTTAGGGGGGCTCAGGAGCGGAGGAGAACTTCCTCTAGGATCCTCTCTGTTTTCTTTCGTGAAAATGACATTCCTAAGCTGTTTCACTTTTTGACAGGAAATGGAACCTTGCCAAAAATGATTAAAGTCCCAGAAAGCATAACAGTTCCAAAGCTGTAGCAGTTCTTTAGGAGTCCCGAGTTTGACATTATGTCAAACAAATGTGAAATATTGTTTATTAAATTTGAATAATGCAGGGGGAAAGGGAGAAATGGGCCTTGGCTTATCGTGCTTAGGCTCTTTATTAAGTCTGCAAAGGACTTCCTAGTTTTAATAAATTGAATTAAATTCAAAAATATACATGCATCTGGAAATCTTGGTTTTCTATTAGTCTCTGTTGTAATTTGAATGTGCATTCTTGAAGTCCCACAAAGTGAGATGCTTGCATGAGGGAGAAATGTTTTTAGTTTATCTCCCTCTGCAGAGACCCTTTTCTCCCCCCCCCCCCCAAAAAAAAAAAAAAAGATTTCTAATACATGGAAGAGATTCTAGGGAACTAATAGTTTTCCTGTGTATTCACAAAATAATTGCATTCTCAGAAGTGTATAAGCAGAATGAACGATTAGAGTTTAGGATAATTTATAAACGTATCAGCTTATAAACTAGTTTATTACAGTAGTTAAGACATCAGGCCAGAAACTAGAAGACTGTAAGTTCTTTTTCTGCCTTAGATTTGTAAGCCAGTTGGGTGACTTTGGGCCAGTCACTCTATCTCAGCCTCATAGGATTGTTGTTGTGGGGAAAATAGGAGGAGGAAGGAGTATGAGGGATATTCAGAATTATAATTGCTGCTTAATAATGTAATGATTTATGATCTGTAGAAATATTGGCACTTTCTATCCTGAGGGGTTTCCTGCCACCCTATTCCATGGGTCAAGCTTCCTGATTCAGAATGATCAGATTTCAGGGACTGTACAAATTCCCATTGCTAAAAATGCCCATGGAAATGCATAAGAAATAACAACAGCCTAAATGGTGGCCTTCTGTGGGTGTGTTTGCGTGATGTGGTGTGGTGTGGTGTGCGTGAATGGTAATGGTGGTGGAGCTGAGATAGAGGAATCTACTGTATGGATTGAAATTAGCACTAGCTTTATATGACACTTGCTCTTCTATCTTTAGTTCCTCCCCACAATACCATCAACGTACCATTTGAACAAGTCAATGTTGTGTATATAGAGAGATGGGGGAACATCTGTTTAATAGCATTTTCATCCATGGTTGTGTTGGATGGATTGCATGTGCTATGGTGGCTGGAACTAAGAGATTTGATATTTGATTTTGTGCCTACACACAATTGAAACAGAGACTGTCTTCTTAGTGTGTCTTAAAATGCTATTCCCATCCTTTCCCCACCCCACCCCTCAAAAAAAGTGAATTTGGAGTTCCTGAACAATTTCTTAATTATTTACTTTTGGATACTGCACTTCTCTAGCTTATGCAATGCAATTTATGGCTCAAAGTAAGCATATTAAAAAAGGCCTCTTTCACAAAAAATTGAGAATATTGTGGAACTTTAGAAAAGAAATCTGAAAATTGTGTAAAACAGATTGATGACTGAGTGCATCCTAAAAGAAATAGATTGGATATAGACTGATCCATGAATCTCTGACCTCTCTTACTTTGTTTTCTGAGGTATAAAAGCTTCAAAACTGGCTTTATTTTTATAAGAGGATTTCATGGGGAAACAATTAACCTCTTTTTATTGTTAGTAATTTTAATTTTTTTAATAAACCAAATAGCCCAGTTCAAAAAAACATTAAATAAAAGTTTGTCAATATCTATTCATGTTTTTACTGACTCATACAGACCTTTCTCTCTCTCTCTCTCTCTCTCTCTCTCTCTCTCTCTCTCTCTCTCTCTCTCTC
>NW_015387601.1:402166-413015 GCF_001527695.2 Protobothrops mucrosquamatus
TCAGTTTGCCAATGTCATTGGAGATTTGTGTATGCATGTGTGTTTATAGAGTTTAATAGGGACCACTAGTACCATCATTCAGGAAGGACAGCAGTTCATGTTTACATTTCAGACAAGCAAAATTGATTGTACAAGTCAGTCAATGTCGCTGAGCACTATTTGTCACTACATAAGCAGCCACAATCTGTGTTGCTATAAATACAGGAGGACCAGGGAATAAATCACATGAAGCATGGGAGTAGATTGAATCTATTCATCCATAATTGGAGTCCTCTCATCATGTTTGCTCTTTTTAGCCAGGGTTCCAATATGGACTGCCGCAAAAAGAAAAATAAAACCCCTCTGGTGTCAAAAATATTAGAGTACAGATTGCTCTAAATATATATTTCAATCTGATATATAAAGTTGAAGATTAAACTTGAGGAAATCCTATGATTGCCTCTCACCCACAATAACTTTGCATGAATGTAGCCCATATATGGCAAATATTTGCAAGGATATGGCTGAAACATGCATATGTTAGTTTTTAACTTGCATATAAAAAACAGAAAGAATGTGGCATAGACCAGTGTTATCTATTATGTAATTCTTCCTTGAGAGAGTTCAGATAATATTGCTTTTCCTGTCATCTCCCATTCAAGTATCTCAGTGATACTATGTAGTTAAACAATGTCAAAATAAGGAATATTCAAAATGAATTGACTAAATCTCTAGCCATTTTGTAGGTGTGCTGCTCATAGTTCCTGAATAAAAGAAATAATGATAAATAGGGGAATATTCACTTGTCAATCTCACAAGTGAAATATTTCGTGAATCACTCTATTCTAAGTCTATACTTGGAAATAATTTGGAATTTACAATCCCAAGAGACATTTGCTCTTCATCATTTAAGTGCTAATCACATTTGAACCTGCTTATTTTTTCAAAATCCATTAAGTTTGACTAGATGTCGCCATATTTAAGATAAGAATGAAAACATACAAATAGATTTTTTAAAAAACTGATGAATAAAAGATACTGAACCTATCAGTGATGGAAGTCCTCCTTTTCATTATTATTTTAATATAATTTTATTGAAAGTTTTTTTAAAAAAGAGAAAAAATAATACACACTAAAATAAAGAAGAAAAGAAAAAAGAAGAAATAAAAGAGAAAACTAAAGTGCAAAAAAGAAAGAAAGATAAAAGTAGAAGAAAAATAGAAAAGGTTATATAATAAAATGGCTTCCAATCTTTTTTTATGGCAATTATTGTATATGTACAATTGTAGATTTACCTCTTTCTCTAAAGTTACACTCTTTCTATAATCTATCCAGTCTAATCATCAAAACTGTAGTTCTATCATCTTCACCAACCATTCCTTCATTATAGGTATTGCCAAATCTTTCCATCTTTGTGCGTACAACAATCTTGCTGCAGTTATCATATATAAAAACAAAAGTTCATGACTTATTTTCAACTATTTACCCATCAATCCCAAGAGGAAAAATTCTGGTTTCAGTTGTATGTTAATCTTTAAAATCCTCTAAATCAGTGACTGCATTTAAACCCAAATTTTTCTAGCTTGCTTACATGTCTACCAAGGATGGTAAAATGACCCTTCTTGTTGTTCACCTTTCCAACATAGATTTCAAGTACCTTTATCCTTTATAGATAATACATATCAACATCTATCAACAGTACATACCATTTTATAAAAGTCCTCTTTAAGGTTATAACAGTATAAATGTCAATCCTTTTAACCACATATTTTCACATTGTTTTAACTGTATAATAAAACCATTTTAGCCCACTTGATCATACATTCTTTGTTGTTACTTTTCTGCTTCAAATTTCAGTAAAAAATTATACATTTTAGCAATCAATATTCATCATGTGTACACAATTTTGTTTCAAAGTCAGTCTTAGAATATTTAATACTATACAGTAAATTCTTTGGTCTACTTTGAATCTTTCTGGTTGACAATTAGGTCTCCCGGCCATCAGTTGCTCTGTTGATTTTATCCTAAATTTCTCTTGATAGGACTCTAGTCTCACTGCATCACACTCATATCAGAGGCACCAAAGCACTTCTGGATTGAAAGGATTAGCTGATGGCAACATCACTATTGCCTGGGGGGACACTGAGTTGTAGACTCCTTTTTTGTCCCTGGCAGGAGCTGGAGTGAAGAATCAGAGTTCAACCTGCCCCATGGCAGCATTCGGGTCTTGAATGCAAGTTTGCCACTTGGCAAGCCAGCATCTTAACCATGCAAGCAACACTGCTCCTGTATAGAATTCTAGCATCTCATGATATGTTAACCATTTGCCTTTGTCTATCATTTCTCATCTATGAAATGTTTCTTGGGTTGAGAGCCACAAAGGTATTTACAGAGAACAACATTTTCCCCCTATCTATTCTATATTCTCAATTTAGCGTGTCTAACATAATGATTTTTAAATTCCACAATGATCTTGACTTTGTCATACCAGAAATATCCATGCCACCCATATCTCTGGTCATGCTCTTCTAATTCTGAAAGCCCTTTGTTTCTCACTTTTTTATCCAAACCCAGAACAGTGGTACCTTGGTACTTGGCTGTTTCAAAACTTGTCGAATTTGGTACTCAACAGATTTTGATGCAAAAATGTTGTCCCAGTACTTTTTTTTTAAGTACTCAATGTGCTGTGATACGAAGAGGAGGACAGCCATGGAAAACAGATAGAGAAAGTCAGCTATTCTAGGAAGGTTGCTGCAAAAGAAAGTGGGGGATGGCCTTAGAGCACGGGTGTAAAACTCTCCACGTCACGTGATGTGTCACGACATATCGCAACTCTTTTTGCATTGCCAGCAATGGAGTGGGTGCAGCTTTGGTATGATGAAACCGGCCCATGGACTGGCAGTTTGACACCCCTGCCTCAGAGGGTGGACAGGAAGTCGGCCATGCTGGGAAGATCACTGACATAGGAAAAGGGACAAGACAGGAAGTCCTTCCAAGCTGAAACAAAGGGTCATGTGGTAAGTCACCTGCTTTATTTGGCATCCGTAGTTTTTAATACTCATTGTGTCTCCTGGAACCAATTAACAATGAGTGCCAAGGTAAACCCTGTAGCAAGCTGCAAAATGCAACTTCAAATCAGGTAAATCTGATTCTCCTCTTTCATTTACATCTTGTAACATCTTATATTTAATTTGTAGTCTTTTCTCTTGCCAACCTAGATATCGCCTTCTACCACTGTTTAAATGATGCATGAATTGTCAAAAATGGTATTGTCTGAAACAAAAACGTCATTGTAAACAAAACATTCGTTTTCGCTATAGAAATTCTTCACAATGACAATTGTAATTCCTCCCATGTTAAAGTGAGGAAACTACTCCTATAGGAATAGATGAAAAATAATCATCATTTCCAGGAGTCAATCACATACTTTATATGGCTCATGGCTATGGTTAATTTTACCCAATGTAACAAAATAATTATAAACACTATATTCTCCATATTCATTGCTCTCATCAGTATGGTTCCAAGATTTTTGCTGATGCAGAAATATTCTTTTTTCCCTAGGAAAGCTCTAATCTTATACAATGACCGCATGTCCTTATATACTATAATGTATATGCACATTATTTAGATAAAGGTGGAAGATGATGCTTTGGATTTACATACATTTTGCAAGAAAATTGACAGGTTTCCAAAAGAGCAAATACTTTCTACATGGTCATTTATTAGGAAGTACTTGAGAAATGTACCACAGTTGTTTTAGCTTTTAAAGGCACTTAGGTTTAAAGGAGAATAAATTAACGAAGGGTGAAAATGTTTAGAATTTAAGAAAAGGGATGATTTTTTGTATTGTTTGTGTGGGTGAATCACCCATTTCTTCAGCCTTTGAAATCTGTGGATTAATAGGTTGTCGTGTTATAATGAATATCAAGTAATTGCCTTTGGATACATTCTGATAGTCTTTTCCAAAGCTAGAACTGATTCTTGAAAATATGATATATGTCCCCCAGGATACAGCTACAACCAGATTAAAATAACCATCCTATGCCTAAATCAGATGGTTAATTAATTTAGCAGAGTTCTTACCATGCCCATTTATACATACAGGGATGGGTTGATAGAAGTGTATCAAGAAATATATAAGAACATCGCTTCCTTGACATATAACCTGTTAGACTAGATATTGTGGCTCTAATTAACGTTTCTGTTACTGGAAAGAAAAGCCTCAGTAGAAGGTAGTAAAAATATTAATAATATTTAAAGAGATACACTATTTATATTAGGAAGGATAACATTTCCTTCTTCTCCTTCTAGGAAGATAGCATATCAACGTACAATACATATTTGAACAAGTTTCAAAGCAAGCAACTTTAATAGGAGTGCATTCATTGTCAACATATGATACAGAAAAGGTCAACAGTTAATTAAATAATCCATCACCTTAGGACAGAGAACAGTTCTCAACTCTGACAACCCATGGCAGAAATATTAAAAGGTCAAAAAATGAGTTACTATAGGATTCTAGTTTGTTATTCTACATTATAAAGATGTGGCATGACTTGAGAAACATGAATTTGAACAGGAGAGCAAAGGGAGGGGAAACAATGATGGGTGAACTTCTTAGCTTAAAATCCATCCCTTTCCTTTTCTCCTTTTCTTCAAGCTTTCTTGGAAAAAGTTCAGGGTTTTTTTTTCTCCAAGATTCTTTCAATGAATAGAAGAGATAAAAGAAGACACATTAACCCCCAATAAGCTGTTGGGACTGTAATAGAACTTATTGGTAGACAAAATAACAGTATTCTAATTGTTGGGATATTGTTCCAACTTTCAACCAATGAAAGTGATAAACATAGTGTTGTTCATCTATAAGAAATATGGGGATGTCCTTTTGTGGCCTTTAACACTCCTTGGGATTATATTTCTTCGATTCAGTGACATACCACTAAGTAATGGGAGGATTATTTCTCTAAGTTTTTTTTTCTGTGTGTAAAATTAAAAAAAAGGTGCATGTTAAATCTCTAATAGGCTTAATGTTACTGTAAAACAGACATGTCAAACCCAAGGCCCGGGGGCCGGATGCGGCCCGCGAAGTGGTTTCATGTGGCCCGCGAAGCCATCCTAGAAACAGTGCGGGAACGGCCCCCGCTGCTTTGGCCCTGGCCCAGGCCAGCCAGGAGCCAATGTACAATTTTGTGGTGGCCATCTTGGCACTTGCCCCGGTCCCACCCCCTTCTGCCAGAGACCCTCAGATCTGTCCCACTTCTGCCCAGGCCCCCACAGGCACCCTTGACGCAAATGATGTAGAACTGGCCACGCCCACCCAGTAGTCCACACCCACTCCATCCACACCCACCCAGTAGGCCGCACCCACTCTGGCCACACCCACCCAGCCCTCCCAGGGCAACCACAATGCTGATGCGGCCCTCAGTGAAATTGAGTTTGACACCCCTGCTGTAAAAGGTAAGAGTTCTCCAGATGTTTTGGGGTTAAAGAAACTCTTTGTGGGAAAACCTCACAAGAAAATGTTTTTTGAGGACTTACCCTGAAGTATCAGGTGGGATTAGTGACTTTCCAGGAGGGTTTGTAAACTTAGCTTTGAAGACATTACAACTTTCCTGCATATCCCCTGAGTTTGATGTAAGAGTATATCAAATTTTTGACTTACTACCACTGGGAAGGTTACACATACTTTATTAATCTACATATAATGTGACATATTTCTTGTGCTGAACATAGATGTGAACATAATGAACATAGATGTTATGCTGAACATAGCACAATATCTGAAGATCTGAAGATTAATGATCTGAATCCTATACAGAATTATACACAAAGACAGATGAACTTCAGTCCCAAGACCACTCGTTTTCAATTGAATGAATGAACATGGTTTCTTGAAAGCCAAATACTCCCAGAGTAGTTGATTAATCAGATGAAACTTTGTTTCAAATGTCTGATTTATTGAATTACATTTTCTTTAAAAGACCAATTTATGCACATGTATCTGTTGCTGCCCTGCTTGTTTTCCCATCTTTTCAAGTGCAGCCTGTCCTTATCAGGTAGCCTACACTGACTGACTTTAAAAAAAAAAAAAAAAAGCTGAGAAGGATCAGAACTGATTATACTTAGATGGGGGACTGCTATGAAATTTTGAGAATTAATAAGAAAAATACATTTTGTTATTGTTGTCAAGAAAACCACTGCAATATGCCCATGTAGTCAATGGAATCAACACAAAATTCAAAAGAAATTTTATTTTTAACATTTATTAGACTATCAAGGCAATAATCACAATTACCCAGACAGAAATCTGCCCTCTGGATCTGTTTATGTCTATATAAATTGCCCTGGTGGTGCAGTAGTTGGAATGCATTATTGTAGGCTAATTCTGCCGATTGCCAGGAGTTCAATCCTGACTGCCTCAAGATTGACTCAGTCTTCCATCCTTCCTAGTTTGGTAAAATGAGGACCCAGATTGTTGGGGGTAATATACTGACTCTGTAAACTGCTTAGAGAGGGCTGTGAAGCGGCATATAAGTCTAAGTGCTATTGCTATTGCTGTATGTCAACTATAGCTGGATACAGGCAAATGTGGAATGTGTAGTTGTCAGAATGATGACAGCAGTGTTGTGATGCAAGCCCCACCCTTTTATTTGTGTGTCTTAATGAAAGCAACAAGCTCCTGTAGTTGCCCATGGACAAATGTGCCTTAAATATATCAATCAGCCATCTGTCTGTATGGTGTTTGATCTGGAAGGGGTGTTTTATGTCTTCATTTAATGTTGTAGCTGAATGTGGACAGAATGTGGAGAGTTCATGTTAAAAGTAATGCTGGAGAGGTCATATTGATATATTTTCCCTTTTCTCCTCTTAGTTAATGAGTTTTATTTTGCATAGTTCTGTAATCCAATATATTTTTTCCTGTGTCTTTATGTCTGATTACCACCCCCTTTTTCACGTATTATATTTGTTCCTTTTGTTGTCCACTATACATCACCCAAACTGTAAATGTCTTGATTTTCTCTAATAAAATGTAACCAGGTCACCTTGAAGTTTTATTCCTTTATTTACTCAATTCAATTATTCTCATCCTCTCAAAACTTTCAGCTTATTTATTTATTTATGCGTATCGCATAGAGCACATGGATAACAGTAAACTAAAACTTTCAGCCTATGATCTCCAGGAAACAGGAAACATCCCAGATTTTTGCATTTTTTTTCCTCTTTGTCTCCCCCTCACACATACATCCACCCTACAATCTCACAGTGAAGGTACATACCTAAGATATATTTGAGTTATGCCAACAATCAGAGAGTCTTACAGTGAGGTTGATCTTTGTAGTTTCATATACTACATTGCCAAAAGTGGTTTTGGGGTCTTTTGTAAAATATACAAAGGCAAAGGGGAAAAATAAATGCAGGACTTCCTCATGCAAGGCCTCTCTATGGGATCTGCTATACTGAGATTTTTGTTTGCAATATATCATTTTCTCATATTGCTAAATAAGACAAATTTCCCTCTCTCACATGTGCATACCTTATTCAAAGATACAACTTTCCAGAAGACGGTGCCCTACTTCAAGAGACTAGATGTTCCAAAACATGAAGAAGAGAAGGAGCATCCAGTGAGGTGGGGGTCCTTGGCATCCTGCCTCTCAAAAGACTTACAAGATGGATCAAAACTTGCTGGCACTGATGATACCCAGGAACTAAGCCATCTAAGGAGATAAAAGTGTTTCTTAGACCCAGAAGGAAAGGGATTGCCAGAACAAGGACCAAAGCATTGATGATGAATCTGCTGAGTTCTGTTAGCAGACAAGCTGCCATACTGGGCAGCAACTGTTCCCTTGCAAGACAGCTTCAAAGTCAGTCCCATGTAGAGTATGTTGTAGCAGTTGAACTGTGAGATGATGAGGATATGAATCTCTATTGCAAGGGCTACCTGGACTCCAAAGCCCCGATTTTGAAACTGGGCAAAGGCACCCCATGGCTTCTCTCTGTTGCACTAACACAGTGGTTCTCAACCTTTTTAATGCCGCGACCCCAACCGGTCGTAAGTCGAGGACTAAACCGGTCGTAAGTCGAGGACTAAACCGGTCGTAAGTCGAGGACTAAACCGGTCGTAAGTCGAGGACTACCCAACTGGTCATAAGTCGAGGACTTTCCCTGCCCGGGAGCGACGCGCATGCGTGGTTCCGCCCCCTGTGCCGGCCGAGGTGTAGCTGGCAAGCGGCAGAGATGGAGCAGGCTGACCACCAGCTGGCCCAGCCCAAGGGAGGTAAGGCACCCGCCGGAAAAGGGGAAAAATGGCAGACAAAAAAATGGCGGACAAAAAAATGGCGGACAGCCTTGCTTGGCGACCCCCATGAAATGGTCGATCGACCCCAAATGGGGTCCCGACCCACAGGTTTAGAACCACTGCACTAACATGAACTCCAGGTCCATGAGGATCCCTGACCTGCAGACTTGCCCTGCCACTTCAGGGAAACTACAACCTCATTCAGCAACCATACTGGAACTGGAAATTCACCTGATTGTTCACCAAGAAGCACAACCCTATCATTAAAAAAAAAAACCACAGATTTGGGTGCTGACATTTATAATTGAATTGGACTAATATTTTGCAGATTAAAGCATAGCTGTAAGAAACGTTAGTCTATAACTGCATGCATGAAGGTGTAATGAAGGGTCTGTATTTCACTTTGCTTAGTTTGACCTGCCTGCAGGGGTGGGTGTTTTTATTATCGCTGCTGCTTCTTCAAAATTTTCTGTCTTCATTTTCCCAGCCTAAACTGCGTACAGTTCCTTCTGTGCTGTCCGCATCCGTCTCTCTGCCGAAGTCTGGCAAGTGTTATATGATTAACTCTCACTGCAAAGTGGTTTGAGAGACTTTGTATGAGAAGCAATAAAAAAATAAATTGAATTGAACTGTGGCTTCACCTCCTCACTTTTTAGTGCAACCCCCCCCTCAAAAACCTCTTTTGAGTCAAAGCTGCATGTCGTATTAGAAGAAAAAAGGGACAAGATTAAGAATCCACAAGAGGGGGGGGGAAGGTAACAGAAAATGGCAGCATTCTCCTTGCACGAGACTCTTTTTTCGAGGATGGATAGAATAAAGAAGTGATGCTGGTTTTCCCAGTTCAACAAATGACTATATAAGATAGATTTTTTTTTAAATTTGAACCTGTTGTTTAGGTGTAAATGCTCACAATCATTTTTTTTTCTTTTTTTTTTTGCAGAATCTTATAAAATTTGCTCACAACCATTTCTGTGACTATGCTGAATTCATAAGATACTCCTGGAACATCTTATTCAAGTGCCGCAAACACTCTCCTGAAGAGCTCTTGATCAGTGCAAGTCCAGCATTCAATTTTACCTCAACTCAACTTACTTTTTGAACTTACCCAAGTGTACGATGACACCTATCTTTGGGCATCATTCACAAAAGGAAGGAGTTTATTTGCCTTTATGTTGCCTGCTTACAATTCTATAATAATAATAATAATAATAATAATAATAATAATAATAATAATAATAATAATAATAATAATAATAATAATAATAATAATAATAATAATAATAATAATAATAATAATAATAATAAAGTTGGAAGGGATCTTGGAGGTCATTGAGTCCAACCCCCTGCTCAGGCAGGAACCCTACACAATTTTGGACAAATGGCTGTCCAGTCTCTTCTTAAAAACTTCCAGTGTTGGAGCATTCACCGCTTCTGGAGGCAGGTTGTTCCATTGGTTAATTGTTCTAACTGTCAGGAAGTTTCTCCTTAGTTCCAACTTGCTTCTCTCCTTGATCAGTTTCCATCCATTGCTTCTTGTCCTGCTTTTAGGCGCCTTGGAGAATAGCTTGACTCCCTCTTCTTTGTGGCAGCCCCTGAGATATTGGAACACTGCTATCATGTCCCCCCTTGTCCTTCTCTTCGTTTAACTAGACATACCCAATTTCAGCAATTGTTCCTTATATGTTTTAGCCTCCAGTCCCCTAATCATCTTTGCTGCTCTTCTCTGTACTCTTTCTAGAGTCTCAGCATCTTTTTTACATCGTGGTGACCAAAACTGGATGCAGTATTCCAAGTGTGGCTTTACTAAGGCATTGTAAAGTGGTATTAATACTTCACGTGATCTTGATTCTATCCCTCTGTTAATGCAGCCCAGCACTGTGTTGGCTTTTTTGGCAGCTGCAGCACACTGCTGGCTCATATATAAGTGATTGTCCACTAGGACTCCGAGATCCCTCTCACAGTTACTACTATTGAGCATTTGGGTTGTGTAAGTTTTGAGGGAATGTGTTGTTTCAATATTTCTGATAATTCATGAACCATCCAGCACCAGATTAATATTTTACACAATTTGGCCTCTGATTTGAAAATTGATACTTTAGGATCTTGGTGGGTGCTGTTTTGTGCAATATGTTCCTTCCTTTTGCAATATATGTATCAGAGCTTTTAACCCCAAATCCTCTCTCACAATGCCTCAGGGTCAGGTTTATGCCCTGTATAAACAACTGCAAGGATGCTCCTCTCCTGATTATAATCCTTTTATTAACCCCTCTTATGATAATATTTTGTCTAACAAAACAAAAAAAGAGTGAGATGTAGAGATAGGAGCCAGGTAGAGATCGGAAGCAGCAAACTGCCTCCTCCAAAGCCTCTTTTCTCTACATGATCTCATCCCTTCACATCACCATGGCAATGTGGGAAACTACCCTAGGCTGGTACAATGACCTCACCTGCCTGATATCAGCTAGGCTACACCAACAGGATGTGGCAGCAAACTGCTCCCTGTTTTGGG
Source organism: Protobothrops mucrosquamatus (assembly GCF_001527695.2). Lineage (NCBI taxonomy): Eukaryota > Metazoa > Chordata > Lepidosauria > Squamata > Viperidae > Protobothrops > Protobothrops mucrosquamatus. The sequence continues at coordinate 412,954 of NW_015387601.1, forward strand.
CCTCTTGGCTTTCTATTCTTAAGGATTGGTAAGGAGTTGAACCAATAAAATGCTATTGCCAT
>NW_015387601.1:413115-425486 GCF_001527695.2 Protobothrops mucrosquamatus
AAAGGCGGTCAGCCATATTTGCACCCTGCAATGACTGAGCACTGATTACTACACTAAGTGGAATTTTCCTCCAATGGGATTTTACCATGTATTTTACCAGGAAACATGGAAAGGGCAGCCTAGAAAAGTCAGTGCCCTCCTAATCATTCCGAAGCACTTCGAATTGGTTGATGATGTCCATTTTGCTCTATGAGTTCATGGTGACCTAACCCTAACCTGAAGTGGAATTTTCCTCCAATGGAATTTTCCCATATATTTTACCAGGAAACATGGAAAGGGCAGACTGGAAAATTCAGTGCCCTCCTAACCAAACCCAAGTACTCTGAATTTGTTGGCGATGTCCATTTTGCTCTATGAATTCATGGAGACCTAACCCTTACCCTAAGTGGAATTTTCCTAAAATGGGATTTTCCCATGTATTTTATCAGGAAACATAGATAGGGCAACTTAGAAAAGTTAGTGCCGTCCTAACCATATCCAAGCACTCCGAATTTGTTGGCAATGTCCATTTTGCTCTATGGGTTCATGGTGACCTAACCCTATTCCTAAGTGGAATTTATCTCCAATAGGATTTTACCATGTATTTTACCAGGAAACATGGAAAGGTCAGCCTAGAAAAGTCAGTGCCCTCCAAACCATACCCCAGCACTCTGACTTTGTTGACGATGTCCATTTTGCTCTATGAGTTCATAGTGACCTAACCCTAACCCTAAGTGGAATTTTCCTCCAATGGGATTTTCCCAAGTATTTTACCAGGAAACATAGATAGGTCATACTAGAAAAGTCAGTTCCCTCCTACCATACCCAAGCAGTCCGAATTTTTGGGCGATGTCCATTTTGCTCTACAAGTTCATGGTGACCAAACCCTAACCCTAAGTGGAATTTATCTCCAATAGGATTTTACCATGTATTTTACCAGGAAACATGGAAAGGTCAGCCCGGAAAATTCAGTGCCCTCCTAACCATACCCAAGAACTCTGAGTTTGTTGGCGATGCCCATTTTGCTCTATGAGTTCATCGTAACCTAACCCTAAGTGGAATTTTCCTCCAATGGGATTTTCCCATGAATTTTACCAGGAAACATAGATAGGGCAACCTAGAAAAATCAGTGCCCTCCAAACCATACCCCAGCACTCTGATTTTTTGGCGATGTCCATTTTGCTCTACGGGTTCATGGTGACCTAAGCCTAACCCTAAGTGGAATTTATCTCCAATAGGATTTTACCATGTATTTTACCAGGAAACATGGAAAGGTCAGCCTAGAAAATTCAGTGCCCTCCTAACCATACCCAAGAACTCCGAGTTTGTTGGCGATGCCCATTTTGCTCTATGAGTTCATCGTAACCTAATCCTAAGTGGCATTTTCCTCCAATGGGATTTTCCCATGTATTTTACCAGGAAACATAGATAGGGCAGCTACAGCACACTCCTGGCTCATATTTAAGTGATTGTCCACTAGGACTCCGAGATCTCTCTCACAGTTACTACTATTGAGCAAGGTACCCCTTATACTATACCTGTACATTTGGTTTTTCTTGCCTAAATGTAGAACCTTGCTTTTTTCACCATTGAATTTCATTTTGTTAGATAGCGCTCAGTGTTCAAGTCTGTCCAGGTCCTCCTGTATCTTAAGCCTGTCTTCTGGAGTGTTGGCTATTCCTGCCAGCTTGGTGTCATCCACAAATTTGATGACTTCCCCATCTATCCCCTCGTCCAAATCATTGATGAAGATGTTGAAGAGCACTGGGCCTAGAACAGAGCCCTGGGGCACCCCACTACACACTTCCCTCCATGTAGATGCAGTTCCATTGAGGACCACATGCTGAGTATGGCCGGTCAGCCAGCTACGAATCCATCTGGTGGTGATGCTGTCTAACCCACATTTTTCTATCTTATTCAGTAGTAGGTTGTGATCTACTTTATCAAATGCCTTACTGAAGTCCAAGTAAATTATATCCACAGCATTCCTCTAATCCACTATTTTTGTCACTTGGTCAAAGAATGCAATAATATTTGTCTGGCATGATCTGTTTTTGACAAACCCATGTTCGCTTTTAGTAATGACTTTGTTTGCCTCTAGGTGTTCACTGATTCGTTGTTTGATTATCTTTTCCAGAATCTTCCCAGGTATTGAGGTCAGGCTGATAGGTCTGTAATTTCCTGGATCCATTTTTTTTCCTTTTTTGAAGATAGGAACTACATCAGCTCTTTTCCAGTCCTCTGGTAGTGCTCCAAGATCTTTGAAAAATATAGTTCAGTGGTTCTGAGATCACATCTGCCAATTCCTTTAGAACCTTGGGGTGTAATCCATCTGGTCCTGGTGATTTGAACTCGTCTAGGCTGGACAGGTGCTCACTTATCATTTTCTTGCCTATCTTAACTTGTGTTTCTATACTGTTTTTTAAGGCTCTATTTTTGATAGGTTGCTCTGTTTTTTCCCTTTGTGTAAAGACAGATGCAAAAAACAAGTTAAATAGTTCTGCTTTCTCCCTATTGCTAGTCACTTTCTTACCACTTTCACCCACTAATGGACCAATCATTTCCTTCACTTTTTTTTTGTTTTTTACATGTTGAAAGAAGCTTTTTTTTGTTATTTTTGACTTTGGTCGCAAGCCTTAGTTCATTTTGAGCCTTGGCTTTCCTCACTTCATCTTTGGAGGCTTGGACTATTTGTTGATATTCTGATTTAGTTATGTGCCCCTCTTTCCACTTTCTATACTTGTCCTTTTTATCTTTCAATTTGTCAGAGAGTTCTTTATGCAGCCATGCTGGAAGCAAAAAAGGGTAAACTTTAGTTACCTCAACAAGAAAAGAATAGAATAGAGCTGGAAGGGACCTTGGAGGTCTTCTAGTCCAGCCCCCTGCTCAAGCAAGAGGACCTATACCATCTCAGACAAGTGGCTGTCTAGCCACTTCTTAAAAATCTCCAGTGATGGAGCGCCCACGATTTCTGGAGGCAAGCTGTTCCACTGGATAATTGTGCTCACCATCAGGAAGTTTCTCCTTAATTCCAGGTTGCTTCTCTCTTTGATCAGTTTCCAACCATTGTTTCTTATCCTGCCCTCTGGTGGTTTGGTGAATAATGTGACACCCTTATCTTGGTGGTAGCCCCTCAAATACTGAAATACTGCTATCATGTCTCTTCTTTTCTTTAGACTCGCCAAATCCAAGTCCTGCAACCATACTTCAAGGCCTTTGATCATCTTAGTTGCTCTTCTCTGAATTTTTTCCAAACTCTCAAAATCTTTTTTGTGATATGGTGACCAAAATTGGCTGCAGTATTCCAGGTATGGTCTTACTAGGGTTTTATAAAGTGGTACTAATACTTTGCATGATCTTGGTTCTATGCCTCTGTTTATACAACCCAGGATTGTATTAGCTTTTTTGGTTGCTGCTGCACACTGCTGACTCATAGTCAAATGATCATCCACTAGGACTCCAAGGTCCCTCTCACAGTTACTGTTTTTAAGTCAGGTCTCGCCCAATCTGTACTTGTACCTTTGATTTTTCCTACCTAAATGTAAAATGTTGCTTTTCTCCACACTGAAACTCGTTTTGTTGGATAGGGCCCATTGTTCAAGTTTGTCAAGATCTTTTTGAATCCTGAGTTTGTCTTCTGGGGTATTGGCTACTCTGGTGTCATTTGCAAATTTGATGAGTTCCCCTTCAATTCCCTCATCTAAGTCATTGATGAAGATATTGAAGAGTACTGAGCCTAAGATGGGAGCTTGTGGTACCCCACTGCTTGCTTCTCTCCATGTGGATGTAGTGCCATTGAGGACTACTCATTGAGTACGGTTTGCCAGTCAGTTACATCTGGTGGTGATGTTGTCTAATCCATTTTTTCTAGCTTACCAAGGAGTAGGTTGTGGTCTAGTTTATCAAATGCCTTATTGAAATCTAAGTATACTATGTCCACAGCATTTTGCTGGTTTACTAGTTTAATCACTTTATCAAAGAATGAAATAAGATTGATTTGGCATGATATGTTTTTAACAAATCCATGCTGGCTACTAGTTGTAACTTTGTTTGCTTCTAGTTGTTCACATATCTGTTTTTTATTATCTTTTCTAGGATCTTCTGATCCTAGAAAAGATAATAAAAAGATAATGTTAAACTGATTGGTCTGTAGTTTCCTGGGTCCGTTTTTTTCCCTTTCTTGAAGATGGGAACCACATCAGCCCTTTTCCAATCCTCAGATTCATCCCTGGTGCTCCAGGATTTATGAAAGATGTGGTGCAATGGTTCTGAGATAACATCTGCCAACTAAAATAAGCAAAAAAATGGTAAGAGAATACCTATCCGACCTTGACAAATATAAATTCGTCAAGGTCGGGAGTTGACAGATTACTTCCCAGAGTTCTGAAGGAGCTGGCAGATGTTATCTCAGAACCATTTTACCATTTCCTGGTAAAATACATGGGAAAATCCCATTGGAGGAAAATTTCACTTAAGGTTAGGATTAGGTCACCATGAATTCTCAAATATATAGTGTTAAGTGTCATGAACAACATTTGAAAACCTAATGCAATGACAGTTCATTAGGCATTTATGGTAGGCTAAGAGGGCCATTTTCAGAAATGACAAATATAGAAAGCCATAGTATATTATCAATATATTGGTGGAATTTGGCTTTGTATTTGGCTTCTCATAACAGATATGTACAGTGTTGGTTCCTGATTTAGGCAAGGTGGCTCAAGATATGTCTTGGAGAGGCACTGGCACTCCTGTTCTTGTCTTCGCATGGTTTATTCACTGGAGATTGTAGATTAGTAGCTATTGACTCCAATTTATATAAAGAAACAAAAATGACTCCTGGCCATGACCTTCTGCCCACTACATTACTGACTGAATCTGTAGGATTTTGATCCTACAGTATTTGGCTTGGATGAAATGACAAATCCTTAGCCAATGTACAGTACTCATGGTTAAAATAATGCAAATGAATCTAAAAATCATGCGTAAAATGTGTCTTCTGCATTAAAGTTTTACTTGGTTGAATCAACATTTTGGCAAATTATTATTATTATTATTACTTAGATGTAACTGCCCACTCCAGTTATATTTTAAAAACAGAAAAGAAAAAAATGCAAATATTTCATTATGCAATTTTCTATTGTAAAGATAGTTTTATATACATTCAGATTTCCTTGGCATCCCCAATTTTATTTTATTTTTTGCTTTTAAAGCAAAATAGTTAGGCAGCAGGTAAGGAAAAAGAACTCATGCCAGAGAGTTAACAGTCTCAGTTTTTTTAAAAAATACTGCTTTTAATGCAAAAATAGACTGATAAGCAATTTCCTCAAGTACATTTATTATGGAAATGATGGTGGCAGAGCTCACTTCCATATTTTTTTTTTGCGTTTTTGTAAAAATAGTTACCATTAGTCCTTTGATACTTTATTTCAGCGTATGAAACCATATGGGATTTTACAGACCAATTAGCAGAGCACCAACAGAAAGTATTACCAAAAAAAAAAAAAAAAAAACCCTTATATCCCAGTATCTTGAATTATGTAGGCACTGAAAGCATGTTCCAGCATGTTCAGTTACAAAGTAAATGATGCCAGTCCTGTTTTGTTCCCATCTTCATGTTTAACTTAACATTACTCTGATATACTTACTGCAAGTAGATTTTTTTTGTTAAGTTTTGTTATGGTTGCTCAAGAATAATGATTGCTATTATAGTTCGAAAAGGAAAGATATATGATTCTGACTGTTATGTGAAGGAATTATAAACATGCTTCATTAGATAATGTTTATTTATTGCACACTATATGTTTACCTCCACTGAAGCATTAAAGTTTTGACTGCTTTTTAACTATCAAATTTGATATTGTTGCAGCAGCTGCACAACTGAAATGATGGCCACGTTACAGCTGTTATCAAAGAATAAGATTTATAGCTGTGTTACATGGCGCAAAGATATGTGCATATTAGTACTTCATTTTTATTACTTTGTCCCAATATTTTAACAAAACAAGGTGGGATGAAGTAATGTAAGAATGCATGTAAGAAGCATTCAGAGAAAAAAGAAATACAGGAACATTGTTATGTTAAAGTTTACCTGTTTCAGAGTATTTCATGCAAATTCTAACATAAGAGGACAAATTGTTCTGGAACAAGCGTACATTTTTCAAATACTAGAGAGTCTTCTCCAAATCTTCCCTGGAAACTTCATCAGTTTGGATGCATTGATCCATCCTACCAAGAGCAAAACAGGTCATAATAACTCTGAAGATGGTGTGCTGCCTGCAATGATCTATGATAGATACATTCATGTCATACAAATGCATTTCTATACATGGTTACCTAAAAAATAAGAACAATCTTTATTCTTAAAGAACTGCTTAGAGAGCTGCAACCACAGTCTCATTGTTATTCCCGCTCAAATTGGCCTTGTTGTTTTCCCAAGTGTGTATTTCATTTATTTATTTATTTTTTAAAAATTCTATATTATGCAATCATATAATATTTATAAAATACAGGTAATCCTTGACTTGTGACCACAACTGAGCCCAAAATTTCTCTTGCTAAGCGAGACCTTCGTTAAGTGAGTTTTGCCCCAATTTACGACCTTTCTTGCTTCACTTGTTAAGTGAATCACTGCAGTTGTTAAGTTAGTAATGGGGTTGTTAAGTGAATCTGGTTTCCCTCGTTGACTTTGCTTGCCAGAAGTTCACAAAAAGTGATCTCCTGACCCCCAGGACGCTGCGACCATCATAAATATGAGTCAGTTGCCAAGCATCTAAATTCTGATCAGGTGACCGTGGGGATGCTTAAATGGTCATAAGTGTAAAAAAAAGGTCATAAGTCCCTTTTTTCAGTGCCGTTGTAAACATCAAACAGTCATTAAATGAACTGTTGTAATTTGAGGAGTAGCCGTACAGTGGTCCTCAATTTATGACCACAGCTGACCCCAAAGTTTCCATTGCTGAGCGAGACAATTTTGCTCCATTTTATGACTTTTTTGTCACAGTTGTTCAGTGAATCACTGCAGTTGTTAAGTCAACAACATGATTGTTAAGCGAACCTGGCTTCTCCCTATTGGCTTTGCTTGCAAAAGATGATCACATGATCCTGGGACATTGCAACCCATCATATTGCCAGTTGCCAAGTGGCCAAATTTTCATTATGTGACCATGGGGATGCTGCAAGGGTCGTAAGTGTGAAAAACGGTCATAAGTCCCTTTTTTTGCAGAGCCATCGTATCTTTGAACAGTCACTAAATGAATGGCTATAAGCAGTGCTTTTTTTGTATTTTTTTTTTTTTTTTTTTGGTGCCGGAACTCACATATGTCATACAACCCGCCTTGCCTACCCTACAAGGTTCCATCCCAAAAAGGTGCTGGAAATCCGTTCTGGGCGTTCTATGAGAAAAAAAGCTCTGGCTATAAGTCAAGGACTACCTCTATGGGCAAAGCTTTTGAATGGAGTCAACACCGGTGATTCACTGGCATCTGAAATGGAAACTGGTAGCATTCTAATGCTGCCTTCCAAAGAAGATTTACTCATCTTTGTTCTCCTAGATCAGGAATGTGACTTGAGGATGAGGGATGCTTATTGTGAGCTCTTTTGTTTGTTTTAGTGCTTGAAATACTGAATGGAGACACAAGACAAGATGAGAGGATTGTGGGAGTAAAGATTTTCAAAAAGAGATTTGTAAATTAAGAGCTTCTGCAGACGAGTTGGTGTTGGTTTTGGAATATCCTTTAAAGAGGGAATTGAAACATCAGTGGGGAAATTAAAATAATTTGGCATGCTAGCTGGATTTAACGTTAGTAAATAGAAGAGGAAGAAGTTAATAAAAATACGAAAATACAAAATCAAACAGAACTGATGAATAAAACAGGCTTTAAGATGGAGAAAAAGGTTAAATATTTGGCCACCACTATGACAAATATGAATTGTATGTTATTTCAAAATAACTGTGTTTAGATATGGAATGGAGTTTAAAAAGATATGTTAAGATACCAGAAACTACAACTGTCATTGCTGGGGAGAATTTCTGTGATTAAGATGAATGTTTTGCCTAGAATGTTGTTTTTGTTTAAGACAGTACCTGCTTTGACAACTGATGCACTGTTTAAACAACGGCAGAAAGATATATCTAAATTTGTGCACTGGGAAAAAAATGAGTTAAATAAAAAGAGTTATGAGATACACAAAAAAGAGGAGGACTGGGTTTACCTGATTTGAAATTGTATTTTGCAGCTTGCTGTTTGCAGTTAGAAGGATGTGACTTGAGATTTGGGTGGCATAAATATTTGTGGTACAACAAAGTTAAGGTTAATGTAAATTTTAAAAATCATTTTATTACAAGTGCCATCCTGAGAATTTGGAATAGACACAAACTGATGTATTTTTGTGGCTCCTAGCACAAGGAGCATTTTATAGATGAGAAATATGTTATTTTTCTCCTCCCCCATCTTGCTCTAGTATTTCTATTGGTTCTTATTTTCTTTCTTAAAGTTTTGAATAAACTGTATAGCTCACGTTATTTAAATTTAGGAATCATTTAATTGTCTTCCATACATTCTGGCGTATAGGGGAGACATGATAGCAGTATTCCAGTATCTGAGGGGCTGCCATAAGGAAGAGGGGGTCAGGTTATTCACCAAAGCACCAGAGGGAAGGACGAGAAACAATGGTTGGAAACTGATCAAAGAGAGAAGCAACCTGGAATTAAGGAGAAACTTCCTGACAGTAAGGACAATCAACCAATGGAACAGCTTACCCCCAGAGATCGTGGGTGCTCCATCACTGGAAATTTTCAAGAAGAGACTGGACAATCACCTGTCTGAGATGGTATAGGTTCTCCTGCTTGAGTAGGGGGCTGGACTAGAAGACCTCCAAGGTCCCTTCCAGGTCTATTCTATTCTATTCTATTCTATTCTATTCTATTCTATTCTATTCTAAGTGAAGGTGGATGTGTCCAGCTATGCTGGCAACTCAGCTCAATTCCTGGAAAATATATGGTTGCTTTAAAAAGCTGCCAGCACAAGCTGCCCTGCTCCCACTCTCTCTCAGATACCTTTTTCTCTTCCAACCTGTTCTGTCCCACTTAACAGTAGATCAACTGCTCCCTTCTTAGCACAGCAGTCAGTACAAAATATCAATTTTGTGTTTTATTTCTCCTTAAGATTACACTAAGTGAATTAATCTAGCTTGATTCATACTTAAGAGTACACTCATTGAATTCAATGAACTGTTGCAGCATTTGATGTGTGCAGGCAATCATTTGATTATTTCGTGTTTTTCAGCATAATCAGAGAATCACAGAGTTAAGAAGAGGCTAAGTTTTGCCTAGATTAAAGCATTCCAGACAGATCACTACTTAGTGTCTGCTTAGGCAGTCTGCACAAAGAAGCCCACCATCTTTCTAGGTAATTGATTCTGTTGTTACACTTACCATATGGCTCCTCTATCATGGAGAAACTTGAAATATCCCTTCCTGTAATAAGAGTCTTAAATACTCTGAACTATGAAAAATAAAATAGTCAAGACCTTTTAGATATCCCTTCAGATGTTTGAAGAGTGTTATCTCTTCCTAAGGCTAAATATACCCAATTCTACAAGGAAGAAATTGTAGTGATTTATTTTGTTGCTTTGGTCATCTTTAAAATCTTCCATTGAACCTATTCCAGCTTATAAAAAACCTTCAGGGTCCAGAACTTGAGCTGGGCCTGACTAATGCAGAAACTGAACTTGTTTGGATGCAACCTAAAATGGTATTTGCCTGTTCAGAAAGTACATCACCTTGCTAACTCAAATTTAGACTATAATTGACCACGATTCTAAGATCCTTTTAATATATACCTTTGCCAACCCAAAAGATTTCCAACCTGTCTATTCAATATACTTTTTCCTAAGGGAGGATCTTTGTGCTTATCTCTTAAATCTGTTATTCTAGGGTGCTTTTAATTAATTGATTTATTGAGATCAATTCTATTTATTTTTCTCTCATAGTATATTAGCTATTCCAATTTTAGGTCTTTTGTAAATTTGCTAAGGATTCCATCTACTTCATTGCCCATGTCATGATTGAAAATGTTGAAGAGTAGTGGCCCAGGTCTAAAACTTGTGGCATCTCACTTGATACAGTACATCTCATAGATGTACAATATGTATCTGCTCAAAGATCATACTGATCATAGTGCAAAAATGGGAGGGGTTACAACTCATTCTGGAAGGCGGATGTATGGTTTAATGGATTCCATAAAGTAGTACGGGTTCCTTAAGCAACTGCAAGTATTAGGAGACCCATTTTCCCCTTAGGATTATTCAAAATTGACCCTCCTTGCCTGCAACACACATTCTGAGTTTAAAGAACTTAGCTCCACTTCCTACATTTTGCTCCCCTGACTTTGATGCATAGGTGTTGTTCAACGATTTTCATTGCACTCTTGCAAAAAAATTGCTTAGTTTCTAATTTTCAAAGTATTTTAAACTGATGATGTTATGGAACAGCTTTACCAATAAGCACCAGACCGTAGTTCAGTGACAGAGCACACAGCCGATAAGATCTTCACTCAACGTTAAATTTCTGAAATCTCATCTCAGAAGGATCAGGTGGCAGATGATGAGAAACACTTCTTCTTGAGACTCCACAAGTCTCTAAAAGCAGGTCTGGATTTAGAGCTTTACCCTTGTTATCAGAACTGTCTGGAAACTGTTTCTGGAGGGTCATAATAGATGGTGTTACCTTCTATCGATCTTCCAATCACCCTCAAAGCAACCTCCACAAGTGTTTTTCTGCTCCACTTCAAAAGTACAGTATATTTTTCCAGCAGATGTTGGTTTGACCATTTCTGTCTGCTTGGGTTAAAGCGCTTTGCTTTGCTGCAGGCTAACCTCAGCAGGTCGATTACTTTTTGCAAAGAAAAGAATATGTCTTCAACTGGGGCAATGGTTATCAAGCCATCTGATCTTTTTTTTTTTTAGTTTCTGCTCACCAGCACTAAAGAAATAACATAGTAGTTAAGACAGAAACCTGCCAGTTCATAGGCACTGTTATCCTCAGACTTTATTTTTTAAAGTCTGGAGCTTTATTGTTTTATTGTTTCCGCTCACCTAAGGCAGAAGTTACCTATTAGCCCATGCATAACACACACATATTTAAATGTATATATGTTGAGGAAGTTTTTCCCCCCCCCCGCCCCGAAAGAAAAGCAGGTCAGTTATTGTTTTCCTGGAACAAAGTGGGTGGTTCCAATAGCAGGCCAATTGTCCAATAGGAAGTTACCATAACTTACTGAACAGACTTGGAATCTGCTACCAAAATGTCTCAATCTGGACAGGATTTTCCTTAAACAGTTTAGAGTCACATTGGCATGGGCACAGGATAAAGGCAACTCAAAATGCAGATATGCCATAGAATAGACAATAATAAGTAGCCAGAATGGAGCTAGAGAAACTGCCCAGATATAGAGCAGATTACCTGGTTTTAACATGTCTAGTTTCTTTTGACTATTGAAACATTTCCAATTTCAGTAATCAATATCATTTTATGATATTCAGGCTTTTTCAGTCTGGATTATTCTGTTTGCAACTTTGGGTTCTGTGTCCATGTGAAATCTGAACACCCCAAATTTCAGCTGATAAAAACCCAGACATAGCTTTTCCATAGTAAAGCTTTTTCCTTTATTCACCTGTGGGAACAATTTGACTAGAGCAGAAAGACAAAGCAGACAGTGGTAAAATAGACAATAAATAGCTGTGAATATGTTAAAATAATTCGAGCAGCAAAATACTAAAGCTGTAAAAGAGAAGGACAATTTGCATTAACAGTATTTATATTGCTATTCCCTTGTGCATGGTCTTTAGTAGACGTAGATGGTTTAGTATATCTATAAGTCTATTTCTAAGATAAGGAGAATTCAATATATTGGACTAGTCCAAGCATTAGGTAATTCTTTTAGAAATAATTGCAAACATTACACTCTTCATGTTGCTTAAACAGGCCTATTGACTTTAAGCAGGTATTTAAAAAAGATCATTAATTTGTTTAAAGTAAATTGCATTGCGTCCTATGAAGAAACAGCATAATTACCATCAGTCTACCCATCCGTCTATCCATCTATCTATCTATCTTCTGGCTCGTAAGATATAGAAATGTTGCAAACACTTTTTATGTAAATTTAAATGTATTCTGTTCCAACCTCCTGATGAAATCTTTGGATGCTGGGCTCAGCTGCCTTCTTAAGGCTTTATTACATATTTAGACTAAGGTATGACTAGAGCAAATAAAATTACAACCACAAATCTCCTGGATCACCAAACTAACAAATTTTGTAAGAAGCTGTGGTCTTCCTGTCTCTTGCGTAACAGGAGAACAATTCAAAAAAAGGGCTGCCCAAAGAATTAAGGAT
>NW_015387601.1:425645-435722 GCF_001527695.2 Protobothrops mucrosquamatus
ATTATTATTATTACTAAGGTATGAGTTCTGATCATTAGTTTTCCTCCAGCAGTTTATCTTAGGATGAAATATTTGCTTCCTCCTAAGTTGTTATACTTCATCCTGAACCTCCAATTCTTTTCCTCCTCCATACAAATAGCAACAGACTCCAAAAGTACTCCGCCTCTTCATTATTTTAAACTGTCTGCTTGAAGCTTGCCACCTGTTACAAGTTCAACAAAAGGGTCATATTATCTGCTGAACATATATTGTAGTAGGAAAGGCAGATTTCTGGAGGACACGATCCTTAGGGGTCAAAACATGGAGTACCTTACCTCCCAGAAGAATCTTCCTCATAAACCCACTCTTATTTTTTATAAGAAAAATGGTAAAAAAAACATCTTTAACACTTGTCTCCGAAGCCCCCAGCTTGATATACCAACAAGAAAATGTTAATGAATCTCAGAAAGAAATTCTTTCTATGTTGAAATCAATCCAAGAGACAATTGTTTTATTTCACAATGAGACTAAAAATAATGCAAATGAGATAAAAGAACAATTTTCTAACCTAAACGTACAAATTCAGACAGTGACTACGAAGAAAGAACTAGTAACCCAGAAAACAGAAGGAAAATTAGAAGAAATGGATCCAAAGATGGAGGACCTAAAGGAAGGGATTAACATACAGATACAGACAAATGAAAAATTAGAAGATGCAGTGATAACACTGGAAATGGAAAATATATCTTACTTGTCAAGATCTCAGAACACATTTGAGGATAAGGAAGAAGAGCTGATTGAACGGATGATAAAGCTGTTAGGAGAAATGCTGAATACTGACAAACAAGAAATGAAAAGAAAAACTGAAGGAGAAGGACAGGCTGTTTAATGAATATAAATGGGTTGAGCGTTCTTCCCAAAATACTTCAATCAAATTCTCTTCCTCATTCCAAACAATATATAGAAAAACAGAGGAAGAATTACTTGATGATGCAAATGCATTGACTTGGAAAGCTATTTGGCAAAGGAAGAAAGCTAGAGTAAGACTGAAGAAAATAGAGGTTTTGACCTATTAGATGGGATATTATACTATTAAACAGATGTTTGAATATGGTTAAGAAAATAGATAACTGTTAGAAATAAAAGTATTATTATAATTAGAAGGATAGGATTTGTAACTAGAATATTATACTTTGTTAGGAGATGGGAAATATGAAAATTTTAAAAGAGTTCAAAAAAGGGAAGCTTTTGGTTACCCAAATATAATTTACTATGAGAAAATTATAAGCAATAGAGATATGTTGAACATTGATGGGAAATTAAAAATTTTAAAAAGCGGAAGAAACAGGATATTGTTTGAACAAATGGATTTTAAGTGCAAATACAATTGAGATATGTTCTAGCTAGAAAAGATATTATAAACTGACACTACTGATATTATGTATAATACCAGAAAAATGTGATGAAGATGTCTATATTTAATTGTATATGTATTAACAGTAACAAGAATTGTATTTGCCCAGTGTGGAAAAATGCATACCACCGGAAGAAGAGAGGACCAAGGAAGCACTGGATGGTGTAGTATTGGAACTAGACTGAGAAAGTTAATATGTAGCACTGAATTACCCATGGACCCACACAACACATTATTTATTAAGTACTCATGGTTGTAAAATTAGAAAATTAATAAAATATTTATTAAAAAAAGAAAAAAAGAAAAGGGGGGATTAAAATTAGCTATTTTGTCATAAGATTTTGATAATATAGTAGGCTGAAGAGATATGGCACTTACTTGCAGCCCATTAATTGCAGGTTGAGTCCTTAAGGTTTACATTTAAACTCTCAGCAGTTACTTCCAAATGTTGATCAGAAAACATTAAAATATAAGCCTATACAATATGTTTAATACAAATGTGCATCCCTTTATTGCTTCTCTTTTTAAAGATTTACAGTTTTTGCATGATGCACGAGTGAGCTGTTCTTCTCTTCCCGATGAATATATTCATACTTTTTAAATTGGCCTATTCAAGTCAAGGACAAAAGGCTAGAGCTGGATTTTGTTGAAATGAAGATGTTTCAGGTGACCCAATGAATCCTTATCTAAAGCATGGAACAATACAAAGGAAAGGAATGCATCTTTGACAGCCTACCAAAGCCATGTCTCCTTCCTCACAAAACTATGAATTTTCATTGCTTACAGCTATTGAAATCAACCAACAAATGGTGTTATTGATTGGCATTGTCTTCAGGAACAGTTAGAAAACCATGAATAGTGTCACAGAACAACACCCACAAATACTACAACAATGAGCTTCCAATGCCCCCATTGTGCTAGATTCTGTGCTTCCAGACGGGGACTGCAGAACCACTCCATGTCCACACATGAACTGCACACAGCATTTCTATTTAACAATAGGTCAAATTATGATTATTTTCTATGAAAGATGATAAAGTATGGACATAGGAGTTGGGAACTTACAGTACATTATTGATGGAATCTGAAAACCCTTTTGTAATGCTTGACTCCATTACTGCTTTAATGTCTTTCATTCCCATTGGAATGTGCTCCACAAAGAGTTCAGGAAGAGGAAATGCATATGCTTACTTTGCAAGAAAGGATTAGAATGGGTGCCCTGCCACCTATCTTTCTTTCAAAAGTAGGGTTTGCCCTCAACCCTGTGGTAGCATTTCAAAACAGATGGAATCTTGGCTTCTCGGGAGTTTGTCAAAATATAACATGTAATTAATACATATAGTTCCAAATTCTGTGTGTGTTTATATGTGTGTTTGGGTGTGTGTGCTTACTGTAGACTGTATGTACACACACACACACACACACACAGAGAGAGAGAGTATGAAGAGACACTCCAGTAGGATCCATGGTGTTATTAGAAAGGAATAATGCTGGAATTTAAAAAGCGGAAATGAATCAATTTGTTATATGATATAAATTAAAGCAAGCTGTCCAAATGCAAGCACAACAATGCATCTTTGCAAAATCACATTTTATTAAACCAAAAGAGAATTACCTAAGTGATCCAAGTTAAGAAATATTGTTGAAATGCTGGGAAATTGTGTTTGTATGAGTCTAACTCAGTGTGTTCACATGCCAATTGCTAGCCTAAGAATCTCCTCCATCACTAAGATCCGCTATAAACATACAAATGTATGAGAATAACCTTCAATAAATCATGATAATTTATATCACTGCTAATTCTGGGGAAGAAGCAGCAGGGGTTATTCTTGAGTCACACTTCATATTACCCAAACTATAATTATTTTCATTAAAATCTAAAATGGCTTACAGCAAATTTAATTCTAAACACACAGCCCTGCACATTGAGCAGCGCACACAACAGAGCCAGAAGTGTGTTTGAAGTAACTAAAGTCAAGTGCAAAATAACAAGCAACCTTTTGATTTATACTTTTTAATTATACATCTTTGTAGACATACAATCAAAGCACTTCTGATATGCCCCTTTTTAAGCCTAACATCCAACCGGCTCTTTAAGTTGCCGCTCTGTTGATTAAAAGTCAGTGTCAACTCATGGAAATGCCGTCAGGTGCTTATAAATACTGCCTCTTTCATAGTTTGAGCATGTCAAGAGGACACACTTTGTTTCAGAAGGAGAAAGAAAGTGCTTCAGTCCTTCGTGGGAAGGGGAGAGCACAGTGATGATAAAGAGTCTCTAAGAGCTCTTGAGAGATTCTAATAATCCACCGGCTCACCTTACTGCTCTCTGATGCCTTTCCTCTTAGAATTTCAAATAATTTTGACAAACATTTAATTAAAGTTGAACTCTGTTTTGACACGTAAGGTACATAGCATGCTCATTAATTAACACTGAGCCCAGCCCAGCCTCTTTGTAAACTTTGTGGAAATCAATAGCAATTTTTTTTTCCCTGATGAGCAGAGAGGGAGCTTCAAATCAGAAGCTAACAGTGAGCTGCCAACAGCTGTTATTGAAAAGCTGCTTTATATCACAACACACTCTCTGGAGTTAACTAACATTTACACCCTCATTCTCCCATTCTCAAGAATCAAAGGAACATTGCATTTAAAGCAGAAAGTGACAAACTTCTAGCTACGGAGAGGAGCCACGGTGGGAGGTTCAGAGACAAGGTAAGCATAGGACTTTTCTGAGAGAGCATCTAACATTGTCAGCTACTGGCACCTTGCTCTGACAGATGGATGAATGAGGTGACAGGGAGTATTTCTCAAGTATTTCTGTTTGTCTCGGATCAGCACAAAGGAACTAGGGAATGAATGGATTCCCAAATTCTCCTTGGTGCATAGTCCCTAGCTTGCCACAATGAGATTCTTCTAGACATCACAGTTTTACCACTGTATCGCCAGTAACTACATTTCTAAGGAGCTTTTCCCAAAGTGTCAGTGTAAGAGACAATATAAAGACAGTGGGTGCCAAAAAGGTAAAGACAAGAGAAATTATTTGCTCCTGGGGATAAAGAATTCCAATCGACCATTTGAAAATGACAGGGGATATTTGGGCAACATGGTTGGGATTCTTGTTTTACAAAAGGAATTTCAGAATGTAAAGGAGATTACCCTCCCCCCTCAAGCATTAAGT
This sequence comes from Protobothrops mucrosquamatus, assembly GCF_001527695.2. NCBI lineage: Eukaryota > Metazoa > Chordata > Lepidosauria > Squamata > Viperidae > Protobothrops > Protobothrops mucrosquamatus. The sequence continues at coordinate 430,214 of NW_015387601.1, forward strand.
TGGTTAACCTGCTGTGTGAAATAACTCTCCGGTATGCCCTGCATCGATTTCTATTAGTACTTATCTATAGAATCGGACAATATTTATAATACTGGCTACCAAGAGTGTGGAATCTAAAATTTAAGATAAATAACACAGAAGGGGGAAGATGCAAGGAAAGGATATGCTTGCTTTGTTTTAGCTGCACACGCTTAAGTGTAGTTGAAATAAACTGTGGGAAATACTGAAAAGGCATATAAGGGACAAGTCTCCTGTTGAAGGATGAAAGTGGCAAAATTTTCACTGTCAAAGGTAAAGCTGTGAAAATTCTTTAAAAAAATATTTTAGAGGCTGTGGAAAAGGCATCAGCTGCAGACGGGATGGAGGCCCAAAAGCTGTTGTTTAAATAGTCTGGAAATAGGTGCTCGAAATGCGTTCCAGTGTTCTTTCAAAAGGTCTGCAGAGGCCTAAGAGAAGGATGGTTTGAGTAACTAGAACCTGTCAAGGTTGATTGGAGTGCTGAGAAAATAATTTGTTCTGAGCCTCAAGCTCAAAGGGAGGGGGGGAACACTTGCTATTTTATTACTTTAAAATTTGAAAATTATATTGTGCTCCCTTTTCCCCCTTATTGGCCTTTATTTTCATGCATTATGATTTTTTTTAATATATATATATTTATCGTAGTTATGAGCCTCGAAAGCTGGAAGTGACATAAGAGCAGCAGTTAATTTCTCTTCCTGGCTGCCCACGCCACACCTGCAAATTGCCCTGGGACCGTGTGTTTCTTGTGTTCCTTCGTTTGACCCTGCAACTGTCATTTAAGTGGCAAGGGGAATCAAGAGAACATTTGGCAATTATCTCCTGTCCCTGTACTCGCTTGAAGCTGAAATATGACATTTTGTTTTCCAACTGTAATCAGAAGATGCTCTTAGGCAAATGAGCAAGTGTGGTAAAAGAGTGGTTGGTAGGGGTCCCAAATGGCAATTCTTTCACCTGAAACTATTAATGATTTCTGCAAGACGAAGTTCGTATCACCATCTTAAAGGGACAATGTACTAGATTTCATAAACACACCTATATCTATAGATAAGGCTACAGAAATAGAAAGCCATGTGGAGATGCAAGTTGTCCTCAACTTACAACCTTTTGTTAGTGGCTGTTCAAAGGTACAGTGGCACTGAAAATAGTGACTTGTGACCATTTTTCGCTCTTACGATGATTGCAATCCTCATGGTCACATGATCAAAATTTGGATGCTTGGCAACTGGCATGTACTGTATTTATGACGGTTGCAGAGTCCTGAGATCATGTAGATCACCTTTTGCAATCTTCTGAATAAGCAAAGTCACTGAAGTAGCCAGATTCACTTTACAATAATGTTACTAATTTAACAACTGCAGTGATTCACTTAACTGTCACTAGAAAGGTCTTAAAATGGGCCAAAACTCACTTAACAACTGCCTTGCTTGGCAATGGAAATTTGGAATTGGAAATATTGGCCATGGAAATATTGGTTTTTACACAGATCTAAAAGTATTTATCTCTGTAGTCCATAAAGATTTCTTTGAACACGGCACCAGATTCATCTCAGCTCATTTATTTCATTTGCTATTGAGGAATCCATACATCAACTTGCACCAAAGAGTAATACTGGATGCACAGACAACCAGGGAGAAGGATTCCCTGAAACTACTTTGGATATTCTTATGATGAACTCAATAGATATTGGCAACATTATTTGATCCATGATCCAAAGGCAGAATTAATACCACATGTTCACCTCATTACACAGATTTGATACATGGTTATATAAATACGAAAAGGAAGGGAAAAAAAAACATCCTATGATATGCTCTCTTTATCTCCAGAGCAGGTATACATCAGATGTAATATCTTTTAAATATTACTTTTTTAAAGCTTTTAAAAACAGCAGGACGAGGCTCATTGGTGTTATTCAATTTAAGTAGCTTCAGCTTAGGATCATATGGATGCAATAACAGCATTGCTCTATGTCTCCTAGAATATCAAGGGAGTGAGAACCCCTGTTTTGGCAACAGATAAATAATAAAAAAAGATTTCTGCTGGATGTTTCCTATCTAGTGCTGTGCTGATACACACACACACACACACACACACACACACACACACTTCAAAAATTTGCTTTATCTTCTTTTTTTCCCAAGAAAAAGAAAAATCCAGTAAAAGTTTCCCGGAAGAAATGGATTTGCACTTGACTGAATTACAATATAAATGCCTTATTTTTCGATATATACATATACAGACACCCCACCTACACCTTTTCCAGCTTCATCTATTCTCCCAGACTTCCTGCACTTCAGATTTCCCAGGAATAACATATCCCTCAAGATAGAGGAAGGATGCCTTCCAATGAGCTTGTTAGGGCAGTATAAGGGGCAACCAAGGAGACCGCAGAGCAGTGGAAAATTAAAACACCAGCACTCTCTTCTGTTGTTGTTTGCTGTTGTTTAGTTGCTAAGTTGTGTCTGACTCTTTGTGACCCCATGGACTTCAGCATGCTAGACCCTCTGTCCTCACTGCCTCCTCAAGTCTGCCCAAGCCCATGCCCATCGCTTCAAAGACACTATCTAACCATCTCATTCTCTGCCATCCCCTTCTCCTTTTGCCTTCAATCTTTCCCAACATCAGGGTCTTTTCCTAGGAGTCTTCTCTTCTCGTTAGGTTGTCAAAGTATTTGAGCTTCAGCTTCACTATCTGTCCTTCCAAAGAAGAGTCAGGGTTGATTTCTTACTGCCTTCCACATGAATACAATAAACCCTGAAAATTTCCACGAAGTCAATAAGAAGGAAGAAAAGTTGCTGTTTTTGTCAAGAGTACAAGCTCCCAAAACAAAACAAAACAAAACAAAACAAAACAAAACAAAACAAAAAACAAAACAAAACAAAACAAAACAAAACAAAACAAAACAAAACAAAACAAAACAAAACAAAACAAAACAAGGAGCAAAGAGAAAGAAGTGATGTCAATTTGACGCAGTGGTGGGATTCAAATACCTGAACAACCAATTCTCTGTGTGGATGCAGGCCTGGGCCTCTGAGGTGAAAGGAATAAAGTATTATTCAGAAATTTCTAATGAGTTGAAGCAGAAGCCAACTGAAGATCAGAAATAATAAAATATATCTTATCTAAGTATTGACAGGTACAAATGTAAAAAACAGAAGTTGCTGAAATTGCAAGCAGAGGAGATATCAAAATAACTATAGGAGGCGAACTGTGCTAACAGAAAGATGGTGAAAGATAGGATATGGACAAAGGGGCTTCCTGGAACATGGGAAGGACAGTGGTTTTAGGCGGTCCGGATAGTTTATCGGATGATTAGGGAAGGGGCATTGAGTGCGATAGGGGAGGGGGGAATCTGTGTCGGAGGTAGGATATAAAAATGTGTCAAACAGCTCTTTAAGGTGTGGCTGAACTCTTGTGTGTGTTTCAGTCCACCAAACCTTTGCAAACACATTATTTCGAATAAAACTTTGTTGCTGGAATTCCAAGTGAGTTTGTTTGTTTTGGGATCTTGAGCCACGTTACAAACAGGGGCCTAGAACGGACTTCTGGAAGTGACATACACGCACTTCCTGTGGGCCGTTCTAGGCCTGGCAGGCCTCCTCCAGGCCTCCAAGGCCTAGAACGGACTTCCAGAAGCAACGTGGGTTCAGCGGGTTCTCCGAACTCAACAACATTTAGCTACTGGTTCTCCTGAACCGGCTGAATCTCACCACTGATTTGATGTTACTTCTGCTGGATCTGTGAGCGCAAGACTAGTCAAAATGATCCTTGGATACAGCATCCCTTCTATTGTTCCCATAAATAGCATTTAAAAATTTATTTTGCCTCTGATTTATTCCCCACTGTTGTGTTCTCAAAATACTTTCTGAATGTGAACAAATATAAAGATCAACCCTAGTAGACATATCTGAGCATTTGTAATATGAACAGTACCTTCCCAATATAATAAGATTGCAGATCTCTCGCTACTGAAGCAAAATGGGAGCTGATTATATAACCATGTAATGCATTGCGACTCATCTGTTTGCCCAGAAACAAAAAGCTCCTGGACAGATACCATGGGAAGCCCTGGGATTTTCTTCTGAAGTCTTTTTGAATTAACTACTAATGGGGAGCCTTCTTTGATAGCTCTGTTGTAATTAAGTGCAGCTGGATGAAAAATCAGCCACAAAGGGAACTCAAGTTTGTTTATCATTATTCCTGATTTTGGTAGCAGATGTTTTGTGAGTACCTTTGTAGCGGGCTTAATTTGTCTCCGCTTAATAGGAAGCAGGTAAACTTTGATTAATAAACTGAACAGTCAATTGCTTAGTCGTTTTCAGAGATTTCACACTATGATTACAATTTTGGGGACTTACAGAGTCAGATTCCACAGCAGGCTTTGGCATGCAGTAGATAGGTGTATCTTTATGTATGTAAGAAGACACTGAGATTCTAATTGTCCTCTCAGCAAGATAGATGCAATACAAATCGTCATGTGTTTTAGGATTAGGTGTTTTTATGTCTGGAGATAGTGCTTTTTGATGTTGTTAGCTGGGGGGGGGACCATATTATTATTTTATAGTTTATCATACAGTCAGCCAGAAGTTTAGATTGGAATTGGTGTTTTTTTTATCACTTACTGAGTTCTTCTCAAGGACCTGAGATAGGCAGACATTGATGTTTGATGGTTGTTAGAAGTATCATTGCAGGATGTAAGCTGTTCTGATTAAAACTGCCTTTTGCAATTGACTGATGGTGAATTTGTCAATGTCGATGGTGTTTAAGTGGTGGTCCAGATGTTTTGGAATTGCACGTAAGGCATCTATTACTATTGGTACTACCTTGGCTTTCTTTTGCAACAGTTGTTCTACTTTTATTTGCAGGTCTTTGTATTTTGTTATCCTCTCCACTTCCTTCACTTCTATTCTGCTGTCTCCAAGTGCTGCCAGTGTTTTTTGTCTTTTTTTTTTATCAACAGTTGTTAAGTCTGGTATGTTATTAAGCTGAGGATCATACTGAATGAAGACAATGAACATCACAAATGAATGTAAAGTCTGAGTTTTCAGCTTCACCCTCTAATTTTCAAAGTATGTTAAGTCAATATAAAGTTAAACTTGTTAGTTTCCTGGGAAAATCAGTGCTATGCTTTATTTGTTCTGTTTGGGCAATGTCCCACAGACCCTATAGAACTCTAAGCTGCAGAATAATCAGAATTTACTTCTGGGAGAGCAGAGCTGCACAATTGTCTCCGAGGCCAATATGTGACAAAGAAAGGGTTTCAAGGAAAAGGAAGTCAGCAATGCATTGTGCCCCATTACAGCCCAGATTTGATAGCCTCAATTATCATTTCCATCTGTGTGATCCTATAAGTGCAAAGATAATCTATCACTATGCAGGTATCCCAGAAAAAGAATCTCAAGGTCCACCTATGCCCCATTTTATGATATTTAGCAGCCTATTCCTGCTTTAACAATTGAAATGAAAGTAATGCTCCTTCCAGGAGCTG
>NW_015387602.1:0-7145 GCF_001527695.2 Protobothrops mucrosquamatus
TACATGGGGAAATCCCATTGGAGGAAAATTCCACTTAGGGTTAGGATTAGGTCACCATGAACCCATAGAGCAAAATGGACATCGCCAACAAATTCGCAGTGCTTGGGTATGGTTAGGATGGCACTGACCTTTATAACTTACCCTACCTTTCCTGGTAAAATACATGGGGAAATCCCATTAGAGGAAAATTCCACTTAGGGTTAGGTTTCGTTCACCATGAACTCATAGAGCAAAATGGACATTGCCAAAATGTTCGCAGTGCTTGGGTATGGTTAGGAGGGCACTGACTTTTCTAGCCTGCCCTATCTATCTTTCGTGGTAAAATATATGGGAAAATCCTATTGGAGGAAAATTCCACTTAGGGTTAGGATTAGGTCACCATGAACCCATAGAGCAAAATGCACATCACCAACAAATTTGCAGTGCTAGGGTATGGTTAGGATGGCACTGTCCTTTATAACCTACCCTACCTTTCCTGGTAAAATACATGGGGAAATCCCATTAGAGGAAAATTCCACTTAGGGTTAGGGTTAGTTCACCATGAACTCATAGAGCAAAATGGACATCACCAAAAAGTTTGCAGGGTTGGGTATGGTTAGGAGGGGACTTACTTTTCTAGCCTGCCCTATCTATATTTCCTGGTAAAATACATGGGAAAATCCCATTGGAGGAAAATTCCACTTAGGGTTAGGGTTAGGTCACCATGAACCCATAGAGCAAAATGGACATCATCAAAAAGTTTGCAGGATTGGGTATGGTTAGGAGGGCACTGACTTTTCTAGCCTGCCCTATCTATCTTTCCTGGTAAAATAAATGGGGAAATCCCGTTGGAGGAAAATTCCTCTTAGGGTTAAGGTTAGGTCACCATGAACCAATAGAGCAAAATGGACATCGCCACCAAATTTGCATGCTTGGGTATGGTTGGGAGGGCACTGACATTTCTCTCCTGCCCTATTTATGTTTCCTGGTAAAATACATGGGAAAATTCCATTAGCGAAAAATTCCTCTTAGAGGTAGGGTTAGTTCACCATGACCTCATAAAGCAAAATGGACATCGCCAAAAAGTTTGCATTGCTTGGGTATGGTTACAAGGGCACTGATTTTTCTAGCCTGCCCTATCTATGTTTCCTGGTTAAATACATGGGAAAATCCCATTGGAGGAAAATTCCACTTAGGGTTAGGGTTAGGTCACCATGAACTCATAGAGCAAAATGGACATCGCCAACAAATTCGCAGTGCTTGGGTATGGTTAGGATGGCACTGACCTTTATAACTTACCCTACCTTTCCTGGTAAAATACATGGGGAAATCCCATTAGAGGAAAATTCCACTTAGGGTTAGGGTTAGTTCACCATGAACTCATAGAGCAAAATGGACATCACCAAAAAGTTTGCAGGGTTGGGTATGGTTAGGAGGGGACTTACTTTTCTAGCCTGCCCTATCTATCTTTCCTGGTAAAATGCATGGGAAAATCCCATTGGAGGAAAATTCCACTTAGGGTTAGGGTTAGGTCACCATGAACTCATAGAGCAAAATGGAGATCGCCAACAAATTCACAGTGCTTGGGTATGGTTAGGATGGCACTGACCTTTATAACTTTCCCTACCTTTCCTGGTAAAATACATGGGAAAATCCCATTAGAGGAAAATTCCACTTAGGGTTAGGGTTAGTTCACCATGAACTCCTAGAGCAAAATGGACATTGATAAAATGTTCGCAGTGCTTGGGTATGGTTAGGAGGGCACTGACTTTTCTAGCCTGCCCTATCTATCTTTCCTGGTAAAATAAATGGGGAAATCCCGTTGGAGGTAAATTCCTCTTAGGGTTAAGGTTAGGTCACCATGAACCAATAGAGCAAAATGGACATCGCCACCAAATTTGCATGCTTGGGTATGGTTGGGAGGGCACTGACATTTCTTGCCTGCCCTATCTATCTTTTGTGGTAAAATACATGGGAAAATCCCATTGGAGGAAAATTCTACTTAAGGTTAGGGTTAGGTCACCATGAACTCATAGAGCAAAATGGACATCACCAAAAAGTTTGCAGGGTTGTGTATGGTTAGGAGGGGACTTACTTTTCTAGCCTGCCCTATCTATGTTTCCTGGTAAAATACATGGGAAAATCCCATTGGAGGAAAATTCCACTTAAGGTTAGGGTTAGGTCACCATGAACCCATAAAGCAAAATGGACATCGCCAACAAATTCGCAGAACTTGGGTATGGTTAGGAGGGCACTGACTTTTCTAGCCTGCCCTATCTATCATTCGTGGTAAAATACATGGGGAAATCCCATTGGAGGAAAATTCTACTGAGGGTTAGGGTTAGATCACCATGAACCCATAGAGCAAAATGAACATCGCTAAGAAATTTGCAGTGGTTGGGTATGGTTAGGAGGGGACTTAGTTTTCTAGCCTGCCCTATCTATATTTCCTGGTAAAATACATGGGAAAGTCCCATTGGACAAAAATTCCACTTAGAGTTAAGGTTAGGTCACAATGAACCCATAGAACAAAGTGGATATCGCCAACAAATTCGCAGTGCTTGGGCACTGACGATTCTAGTCTGCCCTATCTATCTTTCCTGGTAAAATAAATGGGGAAATCCCATTGGAGGAAAATTCCACTTAGGGTTAGGTTAGGTCAACATGAACCCATAGAGCTGTGGTGGCGAACCTATGGCACGCGTGCCACAGGTGGCACACAGAGCCCTCTCTGTGGGCACGCGCGCCATCTCCCCAGTTCTAAGCCTTCAGCTGGGTTTTATAAAACCTTTTTGCTTTAGGTCTCTTTCACCGTATGCAAAAAAAAACCCCGGTTCAGTCAATCAATTTCAACTTCTCGTGGGAAAAAAAAATCTGGCAAAGTTGGAATTGATTGATTGAACTTGTTAGTCCCACCCAGTCTGCCATTACCACCATGGCCACACCCACCCAATTGGCCACGCCACCCAATGGGCCACGCCCACCCAGCACCTGACAATACATAAGTGGGTTTTGGGTTGCAGTTTGGGCACTCGGTCTCTAAAAGGTTTGCCATCGCTGATCAAAGCTATTCCCCCAGCTTGGTATAATCTGCAAATTTGATGAGTTCCTATTCTATACACTCATCCAGATCATTTATGAAAATATTGAAGAGTACTGGGCCTAAGACCCAACCTTGAGGTACCCCACTGCATGCTTCTCTCCATGCAGATGTAATTCCATTGAGGACTACCTACTGAATATAGTTGGTCAGCTAGTTGTGAATCCATCTGGTGGTGGTACTGTCTATCCTACATTGTTCTGTGGGAAGTCAGCCACACCCAGAGAAGGAAATATTAAAAGGCAGAATATTATATTTCCTCAAAGAAAAGCAGGCCCAGTTTTTCTTAATAGCCCCCAGTAGAAATTCAGCAAATCTGCATTTTTAGAAATGCAGATTTGATAATCCTATTCAACCCCATTCATGAGCAAATACCATCAGGCAGAAAACCATTAAAGACAAAATATTTTGAAATCCCCTGCAGCAAACCTGACAATTAACAATGGCAGAGTGATAGAATTAGAACCAGCAACCCCTGACCCCAAAAATCCAACATAGGAAGTAAGTCATCAGCCACAGCTCCAGAGAAGCAGGATAAGACCTTTGGGACATAATAGGATTAACCCACCAATACCAAAAAGGACACACTCAAAACCTCAGGTCAAAGTTCATGCCACAGGAACAGGAAACTACTTCAAACAAAAGCCCAAGAAGGTATAAAAACCCACCACTCCCAGTAATATGTGGTCAGCTGCTCCGGAGCCTCATGTGTTGTGGTTCTGCTCTTCAATAAACTCCAACCTTCTTTCTAAAGCAGTCTCCATTTTGTTTATTCCCAGCTTGGACTGGATCCTAATGAAGACTTTTTTTTCAACAGTTCTATCTTACCAAGAAGTAGGCTGTGGTCTACTTTGTCAAATGCTTTACTAATGTCTAAGTAAACTATGTTCACAACTTTTCCTTATCCACTAATTTAGTCACTTTGTCAAAGAAGGCAACAAGATTTTGTCTGGCATGATCTGTTTTTGACACTCCAATGCCAGTTTCTATTAATTGTCTTGTTCATTTCAGATTGTCACAAATGTGCTATTTGATTATCTTTTCCAGGATCTTCTCGGGTATTGAGGCTGATTGTTCTGTGGTTTCCTGGATCTACTTTTTACCCTTTTTGTAGATTGGGACCACATCAGCTATTTTCCAGTCCTCTGGTAAATCCTCCAGGAGCTCTGAAAGATCATGTTCAGTGATTGCCAGATCATGTCTGCCAGCTCCTTCAGAACTCTGGGATATAATCCATCTGGTCCTCGCAATTGAACTCACCTAAAGTGGATAGATATTCTCTTACCATTTTCTTGCCTATTTTGACTTGCATTCCTATTCTGTCCCCTACAATCCTGCTTTGGTAGGTTGGTCTATTTTTTCCTTTTGTGTGAAGAAAGATACAAGAATGAATTAAGCAATTCTGATTTCTTCATGCTAGTAAGTTACAGAAATACCAACAAGTAATCCAAAATAGTGATGCAACAAATGTTCTTGGGATAACATGCCAAGTAAGTTTATTATAGTACGAATTCTAATGGACTATAGATCATTTCATCAGAAGCAAGGTGAATGAGAGGATACTTTGTACAATCTTTGAGTTCTACTCTGCTGTAAAAACAAAGTTTAGGTGAGGTTGTTTATTCAGTATATTACATTCAGTAATGAGTGGTAGCAAATGTCATTCCTGCCAAGACTGGGTTTAGTCCACCTAAGAGCTCTACTAGCCAACTAAATGCTTTCAGATCTACAAATGAAACAAAACAAATCAGCTGTACTCTAAAGCAAAGCAATACAATCTAGAGTCTCTCCAGTTTGTTTTGTAATCAGGAAGACAAAAGCAAAGCTTCCATAAAATAAATGTTAGTATGGGCTATAAAAGCTCCAGCTTACGAAGCTAAAAGCCAACATTCAACTGTCAGCACCTTTCCACTGCATTAATTAAATGTAATGTAGATTTATATTTATACATACACATGTAATTAGATTGCATTTCTCATTTAATATACATTCAGTTCATTAGATATTTATTTATTTTTCTAACCACATGAAGAGGTGATTATCGAGTAGCAAAACAACCGAGGCTAGATTACCGAATAATCATCCCTTCCATCCCATTGCTTTGCATCATAATGAACACTTGCTGTTCAACCTCACACCTACTCATACATGGATTATGGTATTTTGCTGCTGAGTAGTGAGGCAAAAATGCCTTTTCTGTTTTCTTGCTTCGTTACTATATTCTTGTTTCAATCATAACATTAGTGATGCATTTAGTAGGATACCACAGCTCCAATACCGTTTCTAATTTTCTATTATTGTTTGAAATCTAGATAGCCTCTCCATTTGTTAGGTTTGAGTACAACACTGGTTATTTGATGGAGTATAGTTTTGAAATAAGTATAAATCTCTGTATAATTTGGACAGATCTACCCACCATAGAGACATCTTTTTTACTGACTGGATCACTAGCCCAAAGAGGAAGCGAAATACTGAAAAATGACAGACTTACAGCATATCAATTTTTGTTATATTTCTCTCAAGAAGTTGAGGATATTAATAATAAAAAACAGTTCTGCTCTCAATGCAATTCAACTGAGAGCTAAAAGGACTTCTTAGGATTATCTTCTAACCACCTTTTATTATAATATTATAGCTTTCTATCACGTTTGTCACATTTAAAAGACTGCAGAATGAGAGCTGATTGCTGGGAGAAAATCTAAATTTCTCTTGACTATAAAAGTTATACTTAAAATTATTATTTATCTTTTGATAGGACTATCTCTAGAATTTGATGAAATATGGAATGTTTAATAATAGATTTTTTAACCACTTTAAAACCTATGGAAACCAAATACTACCCCCTGGAAAAAAAACCCAGACTAGATTTGCTTCCTGGATGTAACCAGATAATCATCTATCCATATATACTTGGACAATGTGCAATTTGTATCACTCTAAAGGAGGGGTGTCAAACTGCCGGCCCGTGGGCTGGATACGTCATGCCGAAACCGTGCCCACCCCATTGCCGGCAATGGAAAAAAGTTGCGATACGTCACGACACGTCACGTGATGTTGTGAGTTTGACACTCCTGCTCTAAAGGGTGCCTATGTGAATTGACATTTAAGATATGGGTCCAGCTGATGTTCAACAGTTGATGATGTTGCCTCTTCACATGTCCTCTTTTCACTGATTGCTGAACAGTGCTATTGATTATGTGTCATCAAGTTGTTGTCAATTCTCAATGACCACATGGATACAAAGGGTCACAGCATACATGACATGCCAAGAGAGTAGGAGGGAGCAATATCCAGTGATGTGATAGGGATGACTGAAGACCTTCTTGTAATACATTTAAGTTTATCAGGATCTTTCTTTGGGGTAATTCTGCTGAGAGATGGAACAATGTCTCAGATAAAGTTGGAAATTTGAGCAAAATCAAAGGATCTCAAAAGTTGAGGTACAGTACCTGTTCTTTCTGTCATTACTAAACCTTGACCCATTTTAGAGGGCTAGTGTAACCTCACCCAGTTTCTGGCTTTCTAGCCTTTACACTAACAAAGAAATTATATTTTGTTTTTAAGTGATAGCTTGAGTCATTTCTAAAACTATGCTCCCTTGTCCCTTGATGTTTGCTTATTGCGTGATTCTCTTACGTTCCACACCTTCACTCCTATGAGATAATTTATTCTCTTGTTATTTCATCTCAGACCACACATACAGGCAAATCAAGGAAAAATTAGCCTGACAGTTCCTAATGGGTGGAATAAAACACCAGAATTTTGTCAAGTCAGGAGAATGTATAATAGCTTTTTCGTTGTTTTATGTGGCAGTTGACTATTTATGAATGCAAGGATAACCTGATGGCTTAGAAATGCAAAGCAACAGCAACCACACTACTGTCAATTAAAGTAATTAAAAAATCTTGTCATTGGGAAGGCAAGACAATGGAATGAATAAAGAACTTTTGTTTAAACATCTCATCTGATCAAAACACCCAGTTTGTTCAAGAAAGTACCTGACTCTGAATATTTATTTTTTTTATTATTTTTTAATTTCTTAATTTATTTATATCCTGCCTTTATT
>NW_015387602.1:8565-10822 GCF_001527695.2 Protobothrops mucrosquamatus
TGACGGAGGGTAGTACCATCACGACTGTGGTTGGGAGAGGCAGATATGGCGGGGGCACAGGGCCGTATCAAATATTGGGAGCACGCCCCCGCTGTGTGCAAGCTGTGGCGTGCTCCGGCCCTCATAGCACCACCTGCGTCTCTGGAGGTCTGGGAATTCAGGGCCTGGGCTTCCGACTGATGTTGTGTAACGCCAGGTCTGTGATGAACAAGGCCCCCCTTATTGCCGACCTGGTTTCGGAGGGGGACTCGGACCTGGCGGGTATTACGGAGACCTGGCTGGGTCAAGAAGGGGGGGGTGCCCCTCGTTGAAATGTGCCCGTCAGGTTACCGTGCATTCCATCAGTCGAGAGCCCAGGGTAGGGGTGGGGGGGGTGGCGGTTATTATTAGGGAGGTCCTGGACCCGAGGGAGACCACTGTGCCGCAGACTGCCGGTTGTGAGTCCTTGGGTGTGAAGTGGGGTCATGGGAGGCAGTGGGGCATGCTGATAGTGTACCTGGCTCCCCGCCACATGTCAGCAGCCCTACCCGAGCTTCTCGGGGTGATCGCCGAGATGGCGGTTGGGACCCCCAAGCTGTTGGTTATGGGGGATTTCAACCTGCCGTCGGTAGGCGAGACGTCTGAGGTGGCTCGGGAGTTCATGGCCTCCATGACAGCCATGGACCTGACCCAACTAATTAGGGACCCTACTCACACCGGAGGACATACGCTGGACTTAGTTTTTGCCTCCGGCCAGTGGTTGAGTGATCATGGATTAGGGGACATAGTGATTGAGCCCCTGTCATGGTCTGATCACTCGCTCCTTCGACTGGCCTTCCCGACTGCTACACCCCACCGCGGGGAAGCGGACCCAGGAGAAATAAGATGGTTCCGCCCCAGGCGCCTGATGGATCCTGAGAGATTCCAGACGGAGCTTGGGCCAATACCTGTGACTCCGACCCACAGCTCGGCGGGGGACCTGGTGGCCGCCTGGAATAGGGCGGCCGGTGGGGCCTTAGACCGGGTCGTGCCACTGCGGCCTCTCCCCCGTCGCCGGACCACCTGGGCTCCCTGGTTTTCCGGAGTGCTCAGGGGGATGAAGCGCCAGAGGAGACGCCTAGAGGGTGTTTGGAGGACTACCCGCTCCGAGACCGACCGGACACGGGTAAGGTCACATTTAAGGACTTACCTAGTGGCGTTGAGGGCAGCGAAGCATAACTACTTTTCTGCCCTCATCGCGTCTGCGGGAAACCGCCCTGCCGCCCTTTTTCGGGTGTCCCGCTCCCTCCTACATCAGGAGGCACAAGGGGCCCCCTTGCAAGGGCGGGCAGAGGAGTTTGTGAGTTTCCTGCAAGATAAAATCGCTCGGATTCGGGAAGGGCTGACCTCCGAACGGGCTGGTCTGGGCGCGATGACGGAGGCGGGCCTTGATTCCAATCTATGGGTTGAGTTTGACCCCGTGACTCCAGAAGACATGGACAGAGTGCTGGGGCGACTGAATGCCACCACTTGTTTGTTGGACCCGTGTCCCTCCTGGCTGGTTATGGCCGCCCAGGAGGGTACGCGGGGGTGGCTCCAGGGAGTTGTCAACGCCTCTTTGGGTGAGGGATCCCTACCCACCGCCTTGAAAGAGGCGGTGGTGCGGCCCCTCCTCAAGAAGCCCTCCCTGGACCCGGCAATATTGGCCAACTACCGCCCCGTTTCCAACCTTCCCTTCTTGGCAAAGGTTGTTGACAGTGTGGTGGCATGTCAGTTCTCCCGGCACCTGGAGGAAGCCGTCTACCTAGACCCGCGTCAGTCTGGCTTCCGGCCTGGGCACAGTACAGAAACGGCATTGGTCGCGTTGGTTGATGATCTCTGGAGGGCTCGGGATAGGGGTGATTCCTCTATCGTGGTCCTGTTAGATCTCTCAGCGACGTTCGATACCATCGACCATGGTATCCTATTGCATCGGCTGAGGGGGTTGGGGTTAGGAGGCACTGTTTGGCAGTGGTTCTCCTCCTACCTCTCCGACCGGTCGCAATCGATGTTGGCAGGGGGGCAGAGGTCGACCGCGAGGCAACTCACCTGTGGAGTTCTGCAGGGGTCGGTCCTCTTGCCCATGCTGTTTAATATCTATATGAAGCCGCTGGGTGAGATCATCCGTGGGTTTGGAGTGGATTTCCATCAGTACGCTGATGATACACAGCTGTACATTTCCACCCCAGACCACCCCAACGATGCCGTGGAAATAATGTCCCGGTGTCTGGAAGCTGTGCGGGTCTGGATGGGGAGGAAC
>NW_015387602.1:11266-37674 GCF_001527695.2 Protobothrops mucrosquamatus
CACATACCTCCCTTCGACCAGTCCGCTCCCACAGATTAGGCCTCCTCAGGGTGCCGTTGGCCGGACAATGCCGGCTGGTGACCCCCAGGGGGAGAGCCTTCTCTGTGGCAGCTCCTACCCTATGGAATGAGCTGCCCCCTGACCTCCGTACAATGGGGGACATACGCCTCTTCCGCCGAGCCCTAAAGACCTATCTGTTTGAAGAGGCCGGTCTGGCATAAATCCGAAATTCTAAAATTTTAAATTGGGTATAATTTTATATTATTATAGTGGGTTTTAGGACAGGACAAATAATTTAATTAGTTTTTAATATTTTTAAATATTATGGTATCGCTGTTTTATTAATGTGCCTGTTCACCGCCCTGAGTCCCTCAAGGGAGAAGGGCGGTATATAAATCAAATAAATTGAATTGAATAAATTGAATCTCACTGTTAAATGATTCCGGGTGCTTATAAATATCATAAAAATAAAGGTACAAAACATCAAAACATTAAATATTGAACAGAAATTAAATAAGTTAAAAACAAAACAGAATACTATGGGGTAGAGGTGGAATCTTACTCCTAGTTCACTAACCACTTCCAACATGGAATGTCCAGGCAAAGCCTCAGGCTAGTTGGTAGAGCCAGGTTTGAGACTCTTATGGAAGGCCATAAGGGACATGATCCAGAGGGAGGAAAGCACAGCAGGAAAGTTTCTTCTCCTGGACCCCATCAGGGAAATTTCTTGACCGATGGGGTCCACAACATGCCCCTTCTGCTGGAATAAATGGGGCCGACTAATCCCATTGGGATGAGACGATTCCTCAGGTAGCCTGGAATCATATCATAAAAACTTTTAAGGGTCATAACTAATACTTTGAACTGGACCTGGAAGCAGGCCAGCAACCATGCAGCTCACACAATAGCAGTGCTATGTGTCCCTCCACCCACCCAAGGGCTCCTTTGAACTGCCCTTGCAGCTGCATTCTACTCCAGCTGTACCTTCCAAATCCTTTTCAGGGGTGGGGGTTGAATGACGGGGGTTGAAAAGGGGTTGAATCTTGTGCAAAAGTATAGGTTGCATGTATCTTCTTGTGTTTTTGTCTGTTGACTTTCCTATTTCTTAAAAAAACCTTAGAAGTTGTGAATTTAAAGAAATTAATATTAGGAGAAATGGGTAAATGAACCTAGCATTGTAGACATTTTCTCTACTCAAAGATTCCAGACAGATATTGCACTTAGCCCTACTTTGTTTTAGATAGTGATTTGATGATATAGCATTTATTTCATATAACATGCTTAGCTGAGAGCCATGGTCTGTAGTACTTTCACAGAACATGCTGAATCAAAATCACATGTGGAATTAAAATGATTTGATGTCATGTAATCAGTCAATGTAGCTTGACATCCAACATCCAAACCATTTTGCATTTTATTGCTCTTTGCGATATTGTGGCAATATACTATATTGAATACCACTGTAATATGGAGAAGGGGTATCCATAAATTTTTAGTTTCTCTTCCAAGATGTACAGTAGTGTAATGAATAAATACATATTGCCTGGTTTCAAAACAAATTGAATGAAATTGTGGTCCCAGTAGTATAACTAAGCTAAACTGAAACAAAATATTATAAACATATGGATTTTGTTGATGTACATGAACAATCAGTTAAAAGTTCTAATTATAGGGCAGAAGGGCATACAATTTGTGTTTGTGTGAGAGTATGTGTGTGTTCCTGGTAAGGACAGAGAAAACCAGCTTATGTGGATTTATTTTCTTTCAGGAAGAGATACCTCATTGACAGTCTTACCCCTCTAAAATATATCTAAGATTTGCTTTGCTTGGTCGACAGCATGCATTGAAACAAAAAATGATGAGCCAAACATAATCACTGCAAACCCAGGGAATAAGTGAAAGATTTATATTATGTACTTTGGCAGAGATTTCTGCAAACTCAAAGAATTTAATAGCATTTAGAGGGTTTTGTATCTGACAATATTACCATTAACCATAAGCAGCTGTGCATGAACTGCATTTATAATATGCAGACTGAAATTCAAGGGATGTCTTCAGTAGAATATTGCAGTGAATTCTCCCAAGAGAAAAATCTATGGTGTTTCTATTCCATGATTTACTTTAAGGAGGACTTTCTACTTGTCTCCCCCATCCTCAATTACCATATGTTTCACTGGTAATTTTTTCATTTCAAAGCTAGTGAGTGTGCTCCATACTTACTGAATTTGTGAGGAGTTGGATATCTTACTGCATTTTATCCTTACATTCTCTCACGCAGAAGCCAAACAGATGCATCCATGAAATTAACAAACAAATTCACATTTAAGGATAGTGACCCTCCCTCACCTTGGTTTCCTAGCAACTGATATTTAGTCATGCTGCCTTTAATTCAAGAGGTAGTATGCAGCTATCAACTTTCTGCCATTGTTTAGTCTCCTTTTAAAATTATCTAAATTGAAAGTCATTGCCTAACTGTTGATAGCCATTTCTGTTAATTATGCATTCTATAAATAAGTTCTTCCAGTTACCTGATATAAATCTCCTTGTGTCTCGTTCCAAAGGATGGATTCCATTTCCACCCCAAATATGATAGTAGGAGAAAAACTCAAATCTACTTTTCCCAGGTCATGTATGATGTAATTTATTTCAGATGTGATGTATGTATGCACCTGTGAGGGAAATGGGTGGTTTTAAAAATATAAATTTGCTAAATGAATTGTTAAATATAAAAGTATTCTGAACAGCAAGGTAGGTACAGCTCTCTGTATCAGAGTGGAAATGTATTATGTAATTATACATTTTGTTCAAAGACAGGTATAAAGACATTGTATATCTTACTATGCTGGCCTGTTGTTTTGTTTTGTTGTTTTGTTTTGGCTTAACGTCCTGTGTATAATCCATGTTTTATGAATTTACTTCTGCTTTATTCAACAAAATACAGTAGAGTTAAGCAGATCAGTTAATATAGTTAATAATAACTATGGTGAGCATGCTCAATATGAATCAGTGCTTTCTCTTGGCTCCTATTGGGAAAAACTAGACCTTTTTCATATAATTTCTTAAGTACCTAACACATACTTCTTCTTGAGGGTTTTCCCCCCTTTTGAGATACTTTATTGCTGCAGAATTCAAAAAGCAGCATTTCAATAAATATTATGCTCCCTGTCCCTTAGTTAAAGGTGCAAAAAGAATGTTTTTATATAGAATATACAGTATTTATGTATCAATGGTCGTTAACCTCCTGGTACTCACTTCTTGCTGTAAGCCATTCTTTGTTCCTCCAGTTTGCATTGGAGTACAATTTCCAATGAAGAAACTTTAATCATAAGCCCCTGAAGTCGGTGCTGTCTAGAGAATTTAAGAGTCTTTGACAATAAAATGTGGCCATTGCAGCAAAAAACATGACACTACAATGGCATAGCAGCAGAAAGATCATGAAGCAGCACCTCTTTGTACTCTTAAGTGTCGCGTTTTTTTGCCCCAATCATATTTTGGCAAGTTTGTGGCAGCCGCAACCTCTTCCTCACAGTGCCATTTTAAAATTTATATCATTTGACAGTTATCTGCTTTCCCACCTCCCCTCTTTTTTGCTGGAGCGTATATCTATTATTTTCAGAAAGGGCAAGAGTCTATGAATAACCTAGACAGGCTGTGAAATTGCGCTGCTGTCATTGGAAATGGGAGCTCATGCAAAAGTTGAAACGCAGCTGGAGCAGGTTTTTGACCTAGAGCACCGATGGCATCTAGGATTTGTCTCTCGGGGCCTTGAGTGACAGGCCTTTCATCTCTGGTCAGGGTAGCTTAGCCAGTAACTTTCCGCATGGAAGCAGCTGTTGGGGCAGCAGTAAACCCGTCCCAAAGTTGAAAATCGGAGTTTTGGAAGCTGCACACAAAGCCAGCTCCGTCCATTGGCTCCTCTCTTCCCCTGGGCTCTGTAATCTCCCCATCCCCCGCATGCCTGTGGGACAGCTTAAAGAAAAGCCCGGCAATGAAGGGCTCTGGTGGGAGGGAGAAATGGGGGGCGGGGGGGGACGGTTGAAGTGGTATACAAAGGCCGCCCGCGTTGGTCCTGATGACTCTGGCCATGCTTTTCACTCTCGGTGTCACGTGACCCGGGACTGTGCGGGTCTAGCCCCGAGGCCTGATTGGTCCCCGGCTCCTTTTTTGAAAGCTTTATGTGGCCGTGGCAACGAGAGGCGGCTCAGCCATACTTTTCTGGCCTTTCGGAGAAGGGCAACCCGGGCAGAGGAAAGACCAGAAACGCATACGCGGCGGCAACGGCAGCAGCAGCAGCAGCAGCACCAAGAGTTTCTCCAGGTATGCATCAGCCGTTGGGTTCCTTTCTAGTCAAAGGTTGGCGTGGGAAATAACACGTGTCGCGCGTGTGCTAAAAAAAAAAAAGACTTGAGTGTTTAATCCGGGGTTGCACCCCCCCCCCCTCGGGCCCTTTTTCCAAATGCTGCGGCACTCTCGGGAATTGCACCTGCCCCTCAAAGCCTGTGAGAAGAATGACTTTCCAGCTTGCCCCCTGCATTCAGAATGTAGCCTTTTGGCTCGTCCCAGTCAGGCATCGTGGTGGTTTAGTTTGATTCTCAGTAGCTGGCTAAACGGAATTAGGAAGTAACTAAAACAGTGTTTCTCAACCTTGACAATTTTAAGGCATGTGGACTTCAACTCCCAGAATTCCACAGCCAGCATTGCTGGCTGTGGAATTCTGGGAGTTGAAGTCCACATGCCTTAAAATTGTCAAGGTTGAGAAACACTGAACTAAAAGCTCTTGATTTACATGACAATCCGGAGCACAGGTTGTGCACAGGCAACTACGGTGGAAGTAATGCTGTGAGTGCTCATAGAATTTGCTTTCAAACAAGTGCGCTTGAAATGGGAAGCTTCTGAAATGAATCCACCGTTCCTGAAATGCTGAAAAGCCCTCAGAGTCTGTGTAATTAATTATAGGTTGTCATTGTACACAGGAACAGAAATACATTTTCAGAAAAACCTGGACTCTTTAATGCCAAAGTAGANGCAACCACACTACTGTCAATTAAAGTAATTAAAAAATCTTGTCATTGGGAAGGCAAGACAATGGAATGAATAAAGAACTTTTGTTTAAACATCTCATCTGATCAAAACACCCAGTTTGTTCAAGAAAGTACCTGACTCTGAATATTTATTTTTTTTATTATTTTTTAATTTCTTAATTTATTTATATCCTGCCTTTATTTTTTTTAAAAAAAAATAAGTCAAGGCAGTCAACATATCCAACACACCTTCCTCCTCCTATTTTCCCTTCAACAGCAACCTTGTGGGGTGGGTTCGGCTGAAAGAGAGTGACTGGCCCCAGGTCCCCCTCCCTGGCTTTCATGGCTAAGGCGGGACTTGAATTCACGGTCTCTTACTTGCTAACTACTAGACCAGTGGTTCTCAACTTTCCTAATGCCGCGACCCTTTAATACAGTTCCTCGGGAGTATTTCGCCAGGCTTTTTTTTTTTTTACCTTGGCCCTGCGCTTCTCCCAGATGGAAGCCAGGCAAGACGCCGAGCAGGAGGTTCATAGCTGTGGCGACACGGCAGTAGCTGCTCTGCGATGGGTAGCGCAGCCCCGCCATGCTGCTGAGGCGGCTGCTTTCCTGTCTGCCCGAGCTGGCTGGCGGAGCTAGCCTTGAGCAGAAATTCTCACTAGTGTCTTGGTTCCTAAGACCATCGGAAATATGTATTTTCTGATGGTCTTAGGCGACCCCTGTGAAAGCGTTGTTTGACCCCCAAAAGGGTCGTGACCCACAGGTTGAGAACCGCTGCACTAGACCAAACATGGAACAAAATGGAATGATGTTGAAGAACCCGAATATTAATTGAAACCCAGCATAGCCATTCTCCATAATGTTCTTGGACTTGATGGCATACAGTAAGATTATCACTAAAAGCATTTATCAGGAAAAGATTAGAGGACTGCTTGTTTGTTGGGCTTAAATGCTAGGAGGTTTGTATGAATATAAACTCGTGTCAGCCAGCTAAACAAAGCTTGTTGAAAAAGCCTATTTCTGAGTGAATGGTGGTAATTGGCTTATTCATTTATTTATTAAATTTATATGCTACCCATCTCACTGTTAAATGATTCCGGGTGCTTATAAATATCATAAAAACAAAGGTACAAAACATTAAATATTGAACAGAAATTAAATAAGTTAAAAACAAAACATAATACTATGGGGTAGAGGTGGAATCTTACTCCTAGTTCACTAACCACTTCCAACATGGAATGTCCAGGCAAAGCCTCAGGCTAGTTGGTAGAGCCAGGTTTGAGACTCTTATGGAAGGCCATAAGGGACATGATCCAGAGGGAGGAAAGCACAGCAGGAAATTTTCTTCTCCTGGACCCCATCAGGGAAATTTCTTGACCGATGGGGTCCACAACATGCCCCTTCTGCTGGAATAAATGGGGCCGACTAATCCCATTGGGATGAGACGATTCCTCAGGTAGCCTGGAATCATATCATAAAAACTTTTAAGGGTCATAACTAATACTTTGAACTGGACCTAGAAGCAGACCAGCAACCATGCAGCTCACACAAGAGCGGTGCTATGTGTCCCCCCACCCACCCAGGGGCTCCTTTGAACTGCCCTTGCAGCTGCATTCTACTCCAGCTGTACCTTCCAAATCCTTTTCAGGGGTGGGGGTTGAGTGACAGGGGTTGAACAGGGGTTGAATCTTGTGCAAAAGTATAGGTTGCGTGTATCTTCTTGTGTTTTTGTCTGTTGACTTTCCTATTTCTTAAAAAAAAACTTAGAAGTTGTGAATTTAAAGAAATTAATATTAGGAGAAATGGGTAAATGAACCTAGCATTGTAGACATTTTCTCTACTCAAAGATTCCAGACTGATATTGCACTTAGCCCTACTTTGTTTTAGATAGTGATTTGATGATATAGCATTTATTTCATATAACATGCTTAGCTGAGAGCCATGGTCTGTAGTACTTTCATGGAACATGCTGAATCAAAATCACATGTGGAATTAAAATGATTTGATGTCATGTAATCAGTCAATGTAGCTTGACATCCAACATCCAAACCATTTTGCATTTTATTGCTCTTTGCGATATTGTGGCAATATAATATATTGAATATCACTGTAATATGGAGAAGGGGTATCCATAATTTTTTAGTTTCTCTTCCAAGATGTACAGTAGTATAATGAATAAATACATATTGCCTGGTTTCAAAACAAATTGAATGAAATTGTGGTCCCAGTAGTATAACTGAGCTAAACTGAAACAAAATATTATAAACATATGGATTTTGTTGATGTACATGAACAATCAGTTAAAAGTTCTAATTATAGGGCAGAAGGGCATACAATTTGTGTTTGTGTGAGAGTATGTGTGTGTTCCTGGTAAGGACAGAGAAAACCAGCTTATGTGGATTTATTTTCTTTCAGGAAGAGATACCTCATTGACAGTCTTACCCCTCTAAAATATATCTAAGATTTGCTTTGCTTGGTCGACAGCATGCATTGAAACAAAAAATGATGAGCCAAACATAATCACTGCAAACCCAGGGAATAAGTGAAAGATTTATATTATGTACTTTGGCAGAGATTTCTGCAAACTCAAAGAATTTAATAGCATTTAGAGGGTTTTGTATCTGACAATATTACCACTAACCATAAGCAACTGTGCATGAACTGCATTTATAATATGCAGACTGAAATTCAAGGGATGTCTTCAGTAGAATATTGCAGTGAATTCTCCCAAGAGAAAGATCTATGGTGTTTCTATTCCATGATTTACTTTAAGGAGGACTTTCTACTTGTCTCCCCCATCCTCAATTACCATATGTTTCACTGGTAATTTTTTCATTTCAAAGCTAGTGAGTGTGCTCCATACTTACTGAATTTGTGAGGAGTTGGATATCTTACTGCATTTTATCCTTACATTCTCTCACGCAGAAGCCAAACAGATGCATCCATGAAATTAACAAACAAATTCACATTTAAGGATAGTGACCCTCCCTCACTTTGGTTCCCTAGCAACTGATATTTAGTCATGCTGCCTTTAATTCAAGAGGTAGTATGCAGCTATCAACTTTCTGCCATTGTTTAGTCTCCTTTTAAAATTATCTAAATTGAAAGTCATTGCCTAACTGTTGATAGCCATTTCTGTTAATTATGCATTCTATAAATAAGTTCTTCCAGTTACCTGATATAAATCTCCTTGTGTCTCGTTCCAAAGGATGGATTCCATTTCCACCCCAAATATGATAGTAGGAGAAAAACTCCAATCTACTTTTCCCAGGTCATGTATGATGTAATTTATTTCAGATGTAATATATGTATGCACCTGTGAGGGAAATGGGTGGTTTTAAAAATATAAATTTGCTAAATGAATTGATAAATATAAAAGTATTCTGAACAGCAAGGTATGTATTATGCAATTATACATTTTGTTCAAAGACAGGTGTAAAGACATTGTATATCTTACTATGCTGGCCTGTTGTTTTGTTTTGGCTTAACGTCCTGTGTGTAATCCATGTTTTATGAATTTACTTCTGCTTTATTCAACAAAATACAGTAGAGTTAAGCAGATTAGTTAATATAGTTAATAATAACTATGGTGAGCATGCTCAATATGAATCAGTGCTTTCTCTTGGCTCCTATTGGGAAAAACTAGTCCTTTTTCATATAATTTCTTAAGTACCTAGCACATACTTCTTCTTGAGGGTTTCCCCCCCTTTTGAGATACTTTATTGCTGCAGAATTCAAAAAGTAGCATTTCAATAAATATTATGCTCCCTGTCCCTTAGTTAAAGGTGCAAAAAGAATGTTTTTATATAGAATATATTTATGTATCGATGGTCGCTAACCTCCTGGTACTCACTTTGCTGTAAGCCATTTTTTGTTCCTCCAGTTTGCATTGGAGTACAATTTCCAATGAAGAAACTTTAATCATAAGCCCCTGAAGTCGGTGCTGTCTAGAGAATTTAAGAGTCTTTGACAATAAAATGTGGCCATTGCAGCAAAAAACATGACACTACAATGGCATAGCAGCAGAAAGATCATGAAGCAGCACCTCTTTGTACTCTTAAGTGTCGGGTTTTTTTTGCCCCAATCATATTTTGGCAAGTTTGTGGCAGCCGCAACCTCTTCCTCACAGTGCCCTGCCATTCTGCCATTTTAAAATTTATATCATTTGACAGTTATCTGCTTTCCCACCTCCCCTCTTTTTTTTGCTGGAGCGTATATCTATTATTTTCAGAAAGGGCAAGAGTCTATGAATAACCTAGACAGGCTGTGAAATTGCGCTGCTGTCATTGGAAATGGGAGCTCATGCAAAAGTTGAAACGCAGCTGGAGCAGGTTTTTGACCTAGAGCACCGATGGCATCTAGGATTTGTCTCTCGGGGCCCTGAGTGACAGGCCTTTCATCTCTGGTCAGGGTAGCTTAGCCAGTAACTTTCCGCATGGAAGCAGCTGTTGGGGCAGCAGTAAACCCGTCCCAAAGTTGAAAATCGGAGTTTTGGAAGCTGCACACAAAGCCAGCTCCGTCCATTGGCTCCTCTCTTCCCCTGGGCTCTGTAATCTCCCCATCCCCCGCATGCCTGTGGGACAGCTTAAAGAAAAGCCCGGCAATGAAGGGCTCTGGTGGGAGGGAGAAATGGGGGGGCGGGGGGGACGGTTGAAGTGGTATACAAAGGCCGCCCGCGTTGGTCCTGATGACTCTGGCCATGCTTTTCACTCTCGGTGTCACGTGACCCGGGACTGTGCGGGTCTAGCCCCGAGGCCTGATTGGTCCCCGGCTCCTTTTTTGAAAGCTTTATGTGGCCGTGGCAACGAGAGGCGGCTCAGCCATACTTTTCTGGCCTTTCGGAGAAGGGCAACCCGGGCAGAGGAAAGACCAGAAACGCATACGCGGCGGCAACGGCAGCAGCAGCAGCAGCAGCAGCAAGAGTTTCTCCAGGTATGCATCAGCCGTTGGGTTCCTTTCTAGTCAAAGGTTGGCGTGGGAAATAACACGTGTCGCGCGTGTGCTAAAAAAAAAAAGACTTGAGTGTTTAATCCGGGGTTGCCCCCCCCCCCCCCTCGGGCCCTTTTTCCAAATGCTGCGGCACTCTTGGGAATTGCACCTGCCCCTCAAAGCCTGTGAGAAGAATGACTTTCCAGCTTGCCCCCTGCATTCAGAATGTAGCCTTTTGGCTCGTCCCAGTCAGGCGTCGTGGTGGTTTAGTTTGATTCTCAGTAGCTGGCTAAACGGAGTTAGGAAGTAACTAAAACAGTGTTTCTCAACCTTGACAATTTTAAGGCATGTGGACTTCAACTCCCAGAATTCCACAGCCAGCATTGCTGGCTGTGGAATTCTGGGAGTTGAAGTCCACATGCCTTAAAATTGTCAAGGTTGAGAAACACTGAACTAAAAGCTCTTGATTTACATGACAATCCGGAGCGCAGGTTGTGCACAGGCAACTACAGTGGAAGTAATGCTGTGAGTGCTCATAGAATTTGCTTTCAAACAAGTGCGCTTGAAATGGGAAGCTTCTGAAATGAATCCACCGTTCCTGAAATGCTGAAAAGCCCTCAGAGTCTGTGTAATTAATTATAGGTTGTCATTGTACACAGGAACAGAAATACATTTTCAGAAAAACCTGGACTCTTTAATGCCAAAGTAGACCCTGTTGAATGATTTGCCATTTTTCAAGCAGTGTATAGGAAAGCACATAGAGGAGGAGATACTTCCCTTCTTTCTGTTCCTGTGTAGATTTATAACCTATAATTAATTGCATAGGCTCCGAGGGCTTGACTATTAGAAAAGCCTTGGAGGTAAAGGAATGAGGATGATTCCTCATCTCTTACTTTGTTTTACATGAATAAAATACATATGAATAGTTTGGTCCCTTAAGCAGAATATTCATTCAATAAGCATGCATCCTGCTGTATTAGTGTGACCTAAATTTTGATTCAGGCAATTTAAGATCATTTACTAAATTTATATTTCACCTCTCATTTGTTAAACAGTATGCATATTTTTCTAGTCTTGTTTTGTCCCTCACGGAAATCCTACGGGGTAGGTTAAACCTACCATGACCAGCTCAAGGTCACCAAGTGAGGTTATTCATAGACATTAAACTTATCTCTCCTTAACACTTAAAGTGTTTAATTTACTCTGTATCAGTAAATGATATGCAAGTTTCAAATTCAGTGCCTCCAGCTTGATGCTCCAATCAGGAGAGTGCATGAATTTGGCATCAGTTTAATTCCTTAATGCAAGCACATTTTTTTTCTAGAATATTGTTGATGATGCTGAGTGATTTTGGGGAAAATGGCCCTTTTAAAGAGTTGCAGTGGGGTACCACTGTATGTTTATGCTGCATATTGTGAGGCATCTTAATTATTTTTGAAGTATGGCACATATAGAATTATACCCCCAATTTCTACTTATTTATTTATATTATTTATAAAGTGTTATATTTCACAGCAGTGACTCTGGGCAGTGTACAAAAATTAAAACCATCATAAGAACATATAATACATGATACTTTAGTTAAAATAATAACTGAAAACCCACATCACCAACAGAACTCATTTAATTTCCTGGCCCAAATAGCTGGGAGAGCAGTTAGGTTTTCAATGCCTTATAAAAGGGCCATCTGGATCTCTGGAAGGAAACTGTTCCAATGGGCAGGTGCAGCCACAGAGAAGGCATGCCTGTAGGGCTCAAAAGACGGTATTGTTTGATGGAAGAGACCCAGAGCAGGCCCTCATACCTAAATCTGAGGGAGCAACCTGAGACAGTGATAGAAAGACAGCCCTACCAATAGCCCTTGAATCAGGCCTGGAAGCCTGCTGGGAGCAAAACAAAACAGCAGTGTTATATAAACATAATGAGAAGCACAAAAAATGCCAAGTGCAACTTCTGAGTGCCCTTCAAGGGCATAGGTACAGCACATTACAGTAATCCAAAGAGGAGATGATTAAGTCATGAGTCTAAGCAAATGAATCTACGCAAATGACTAAAATAATCCACACAACAGCCCTGCAGCTTTCTCAGATGGGACTGGGTTACCCTAAACAGAGCCACAAGCAGCTCTCTGCAGTCATAATAAGGGTGAAGAAATAACTACAGTTCTATCATTATCATCCTTCCTGACATTGAGGACAATCAACCAGTGGAACAGCTTACCCCCAGAAATCGTGGGCGCTCCATTGCTGGAAGTTTTTAAAAAGAGACTGGACAATCATCTATCTGAGATGGTATATAGGTCCTCCTGCTTGAGCAGGGGGCTGGACTAGAAGACCTCCAAGGTCCCTTCCAGCTCTATCCTATCCTGTCCTATCCTATCCTATCCTATCCTATCCTATCATAAAGTATCATCATAAAGAATGGCTCTTACTCTGTTCAGTCAGGTTCATTCTTCCTCCAATATGTTGTAAATGTCTCTTGCACCTTCCATCACCTGGATTTCCTCTGAAAACCAGGGAACTTTCCATGCGCATAGAGTCCTCATTAGTTTGATCTGATCCAAGGCCAGTGACCCTCAAGTGTTGAACAAAGCCTTGGTCAAATCCTCTATCACAGACATGTCAAACACAAGGCCCGGGGGTCGGATGCAGCCCGCGAAGTGGTTTCATGTGGCCCGCAAAGCCATCCTGGAAATAGGGAACAGCCCCCGCTGCCTTGGCCCTGGCCCAGGCCGGCCGGGAGGGATCCAATGTACAATTTTGTGGTGCCCATTTATGCTGAAACGCATTCAGTCTTAGCTCCACAAGGCTGTCTGGAAACAGCGAGGAACCAGTGAGGAGAGCGCCCCGCTGCCTGCCAAAACCGGGCAGACTGGGGGCTAGGCGGCATTGCACAGGTAATGTTGACTCTCACGCTGCTCATGGCATCTCCTCTCCCAGAGCCCACCAAGCCAGATATGTGAAGTAGGTGAGGGCCATGTGCTGATCACTTCCAGGCGATGATGCATTTCTTCATTCCTCACGAAGGTGACACCTCCCCAGCTGCGTTTCTTGCCTGTTTTTCTCCCTCCCTCATCTCAAATATTTTCCCACCACTCTGTACTTAGGAAGGAAGGAAAGAAGGAAAGGAGAGGGAGGGTCTGAGGGAAGTCCTGCCTTAGTCCTGCCCTACTGCCCTTTCACCATCCCCTTGCCCCCTTCTCCTGGCCTATCCTGGGGGTCTCCCATCCTATTACTAAGGAAGCTTTGGAATCAAAGCCGGGTCTCCTCCCATGGAGAGGGAATGGGCCTCCCTCTGACTTTGCCCTCGTACACATCATGAACAACCTGGCTAAGAAGAGCAAGCACAGCAGCAGCAGCCTTGAGGAGGAGGTAAGTGCAGCTGGGCGCCCCTTGGGGAAGTGGGGCTAGGCTTGGTGCCATGGGTGCTCGAGGGCCAGGCTGGGCATTTGATCTCTGCTGTCCAGGGCTCCCGGCAGCCCGCACCACCATCGAGCCCCCTCCCCCTGCATGGCCTGAGAGGAACAGTGAGGCTCCTCCAGTGGACCATGCCTTGGCACTTGTCCTGGTCCCACCCCCTTCTGCCAGAGACTCTCAGAACTGTCCCACTCTTGCCCAGGCGCCCACAGGCACCATTGAGGCGAACGATGTAGAGCTGGCCACGCCCACCCAGTAGGCCACATCCACTCCATCCACGCTGTAGGCCACATCCACCCTGGCCACACACACCCGCCCCCCCGAGGGCAACCGCAATGCTGATGCGGCCCTCAATGAAATTGAGTTTGACACCTCTGCTCTACCAGAACCTCAGCAACAATCCCATACTCCCTCTGGAACCCAGTAACAACCCCGTACTCCCTCTGGAACACCCCTCAGGTGCCTGGAAAGGACTGTTCAAATATGTTCAGCCTCCCTGGGAAGAAGTGAGGTATAAAATAAGTCTAGAATCAACACAGAGTGATCTGTCCATGACAAGAAACTGAATTCCAAATTCCAGAGCAGGTTGGCATTGCTCTGATATATAAAAAAACAGGTCTAATGTATAGCCTTCAACATGATTCAGGCTATGGATAACATGTGTCAGGTCCATGATGGTTATGAACCCCCAAGCCACTGCCATGTTCATGCAGATTTTACTCCCCTGGGGCCATAAACCTGGTCAGCTTAGCTGCCAAACCCAGCCACAAATTCTAGTAACTCTGGTAGGGAGATTGTTGTGCCACAGGAAAGGTGGTACACAAGCAATAAGCTCATTTAATCTCTACAGCCCAACTTCTCAAATAACATCTCACATCTGGCAATCTAAGACGCAGCAGCCCTAAACAGCCGCTAGAGATTCTCAGTTAACAGTTGCCACAACTTCACCTGGAGCCTGGGTTTGCAGCTGATGTCACACATGAAACCCAACAGAATGTATCTCCAGGAAAAGAATCCCTTCCTCTGGGCCCATCAAGTTCAGTGATGCAAACAAAGTTAACCACAGTTAAATTGTAGATTAATAAATGAGCTTTATCACAGGCTGACTGTGCATTCTTCTATGCCATTCCAGAAGAAACTCTCTTTGTTGTTTTACCACACAGTTCTTTGTATTACCACTGTCCATCAGTTGCTATTCAAAAGAACTTTGAATAAGAAGACTGCTATTCATTCCTCAATAGCTGATGGCATTTACGGGTACAGGACAAAGAAAGTGCCCAAGAAGGAAAGGAGAGTGCTCCCATAGTATAAAGTGGTTAATAGGTGTCAGCCTTACCAAGTGGACTGACAAGAAAAATGATAAGATAATTTTACTTTATTGTAAAGCTACATTAACAGAATCTTGCAGGTTTTAACTAATTCTCTTTTACAGTTCAAGAAACTAGGGAGGATCCCTTCTGAGACTCTTGCTTTTCCCTTTATCCACCTTCAGACTATGATTTATCTGACCATTTTCTAGGCAGCATCTCTTTGGCCCTTTTCCCAACGTTTTTCCCATATACTGGGGTAGGCAACCTTGGCACTTTTATGACTCGTGGACTTCAACTCCCAGAATTCCTGAGCCAGCATGAAGTCCATGAGTCATAAAAGAGCCAAGGTTGCCTACCCCTGCCATATACCATTACAATAAGTACCATCTTGATATAATGCCTTGGGAGCCATCTGACAGTACCGCCACTGGAGTAGCTTGTGAAGCATGTCAGATTATATTCCCAGCAAAAATTATGGAGTATCAGAAGGAAAACACTAATTTGGGAAGCACATGGACAATATAAAGCCATCTCAACTATGAGCTAGGACCACATGAAAGCAATGGAATGAGGATGCAACAGTAAATAAAGTTACAGGTCTATACTTGTTCCATAGTTAGATACATGTGAAGAAAATCCCTTCTAAATGTGTCACAGCAAGTTTTGCCATTTGTCTTTCCCTGTAATATAATGAAGTGTCATAAATCAGTATGGTATTGCTATTTGCAATGTTTCACTCTGCCTAATATGACATATACAAGTTATTGCTCCAATAATAGTATGGGAGGTAGAAAATTTTCTTCCAACAACAACATTTTCTAAATTTGTGGCAAAATTGATTAGGTTAGAATAATGCATAAAATAAGGGTGTAATTGTCAAGGAGAGCCCATAGAGTAGGTGAAGGCTTGTGTAATTGAAAATCAACATTTTTAAAGCATCATTGAAGCAGGGGAAAAGCACATGTTAGAAATGATATCTGAGTTTGTGTAAAAGAAACAATATTTAAAAACTGGCCAATTCTTGCTTCAAGAGTTTTCTTTGCACAAGTTTTTTTCTTTGCAAAATAGTATCTTAAATTGTATAGTTGTTGCTTGCAGTGCATGTACAATCAGTAGATGACATTTTCAAGTTCTGAAAAAGTGAAAAAAGCCTGAAGAGTTAGAAAACATCCTATCTATATAATACAGTAAAGTTGTACTATTAACTGGATGCATAAAATATTAGACAGAATATAGTTATTAATAATAATCATTTTCCACTATAATCTTTAGTGGCATATAATGATGTTAGAGTTCCACAGATATCTCAGCTCGAGGGTTTTGCCTCACAATACAGATGCTGTGTTTATTGATTCAGAGTCAAACATCTTCCTTTTAATTCATTATTTCAGAACTATGCAGCATATGTAGAATTGTGGAATCCAAATTGCAAAGCACTATTGCAGTGTAAAACATAAATCTTCTCTCTTTAACAGATTACATATATTAGAATTAAGAACTGATGTAGTATATCATTTTTAATTTTGAAATTACTGTATACCATCGTGATCAACAGAAGTCGCTTCCTTGTAGTTGTTTTTTCAATATTATATATTTCTGAAAATATTGCATCAGATAAAATTTCATTGCTACAGCCAAATAAATGGAAATGTCTGCTTTGTGTAATCATTGATGTCCTTTTAGCTTCATCTCATGAGAACATGGGGGGGGGGATGGATGCAATCACATGGCAAATGAACATTACATTACATGACATAAGTATGTGGGTGGAATGGTATCTGTGCAAGCAGTTTATTTTTTTTTAAACCTTCTGAGTGGAATAGGAATAGTGATGTGGAAATAGCTAAGTGTGTATTTGTGCATTTGTATCATTGTAGTAAATTTTGAGTGCTAATAGAAACAAAAATAAATCTGACAAGTTTGAAATGTGACAACCCCTAATTAAAAAAATTCCCAGGCAACTGCAACATGACATAGGAGCTGCAAGAAGTACCTTAACCAAAGGCTTAGTTTAAAATAAAAATAAAAATTGAGTGAATAAAAATAATGTTAAATGAAATTTTCACGAGGAGTAACTTCTGTTTCAACTGCAAAAGTGTTCATGACAAATCCAGGTCTTCCACTTGTTCACATATTTGT
Source organism: Protobothrops mucrosquamatus (assembly GCF_001527695.2). Taxonomy (NCBI): domain Eukaryota; kingdom Metazoa; phylum Chordata; class Lepidosauria; order Squamata; family Viperidae; genus Protobothrops; species Protobothrops mucrosquamatus. The sequence continues at coordinate 28,082 of NW_015387602.1, forward strand.
TCAGGCATGTCTTTTTGCAACAATTTTTTTTTTTGCAGTAGTTTCTTTGCAAATGTATCTCTTTACATTTTCTTGTTCATAGTTTGGTGGTTGTAATTAGAAATGTATTTACTCAGTGTTTTTTTATCAGCAATAAAAGTCCAGAGCAGAGTATGTAATCTGCAAAACTGTTGCAAACTCAACTTTTGCATTCTGAAATTTCTTTTATCTATTGTGTTTCAAGCTGTTACAGGCTTCTTTAGGCTCTCTCCTCCTACACTCAAATGTGCCTAAAGTTTTATAAGTTAAATGGTAGCTATTCTCTCAGTTTCCAGAGCCTTATAAAAGAAGGAAAAATGCATAAGAAATTTATCCTTGCACTCCTGCTTGGAATGAAAAATCTCATTTTTGGAAAAGGACGCAAAAATAAGAATTTTCTTTGTGTTCCATCTTGTATGTTTAGAACAATAAGCTCCTCAACTTCTCAAATGTTATGCAGGCAATGCTCAACTTACAACAGTTCATTTAGTGACTGTTTGAAGTTACAACAGCACTGAAAAAAGTGACTTATGACCATTTTTCACACTTATGACCGTTGCAGCATCGCCATGGTCATGTGATTTACATTTGGATGCTTGACAACTGACTCACATTTATGACGGTTGCAGTGCCCCAGGGTCATGTGATCCCCTTTTGCGATCTTCTAACAAGTCAATGGGGAAACCAGTGTTACTAACCAAATTAGTAGCAACCATGTTACTAATTTAAGAACTGCAATGATTCACTTAACAAATGTGGCAAGAAAAGTCGTAAAATGGGGCAAAACTCACTTAACAAATTTCTCACTTAGCAACATAAATTTTGGGCTCAGTTGTGGTCGTAAGTCAAGGAGTACCTATAGTTGCAGTACAGAATTTCCTCATCCCCTTCCTTCACACACACACACACACTGCAGTTTCTATTCCAGAGCATTTCTAACTTTTTGGTGCAAATTTGAGGATGGGTGGTGCTTGTAATGCAGGGTGGGGAGCTCTATTAATGTATCAACTTAGCTAAATTCTACTTCTTTAAACTGACTCTTAAATCACATTTTTCTTTTCACCTTTTTAAAAATATGCCCTTTAAAAATACTGTACTCACTTAATAAAACTAGGATAATGAAATTATCCTACCATTGCTACCATTTAATCAATGTAGCAGCTAATCAGGTAGAACTGACAACCTGTTGTTATTGTGGTAATTGATCCAGGATTTGCAGTTTTCTGCTGGAGCCTCCTATTATTATTATTGTTAAGATAGAAGGTTCATTTTCTTTCAAACTTCTGCAGCAATAATTTATAAAAGGTGATTCTGAAGCTCTGAAAAAATAAGATACTTTAGAGCAGGGGTATCTAACTGCCGGCCCGCAGGCCAGACGCGTCACACGAAAGCTGCGCTTACCCCATTGCTGGCAGTGGCACAACTGTCCCGATACGTTGCGCGTCGTCACGTGACATCGCGAGTTTGACATATCTGCTTTAGAGAAAATAAATGTGTAATGTTAGACTAAAAAACTTGGAGGAGGGTAAAGGTGAGGGAAACAGTGCCTATGGATGTTATCAAAATGACACAATTTATTACAGATAGTCCTCAACGTATGACCACAAATAAGCCCCAAATTTCCATTGCCATGCAAGACAGTTGTTTTGCCCCATTTTATGACCTTGTTCCCCCAGTAGTTAAGCAAATCATTGCAGTTGTTAAGTGAATCTTAGGTTGTTAAGTGAATCCATCTTTCCCCATTGACTTTGCTTGTTGGAAGCCAGCTAGGAAGGCTGCAAATGGTGATCACATGGCCCCATGACAGTTGCCTTGTGCCTGAATTTTGGTTACGTGATTATGGGGATGCAACATTCGTAAACGTGAAAACCAGTCATAAGTCCCTTTTTCAGTGCCGTTGTAACTTCAAATGGTCACTAAACAAATGGTTGTGAGGCTACCTGTATTATATAGGAAATTTTATAGGAGTATGTAGACTGATCTGTGTATTGACTTAACAACACTCAGAATTAGCAATTGTTGAATTAGTTTTTCTGCTAAATATGTTTAGAATGTGCCTTCCCTGTATGTATCAGATTGTAAATTTCTATTGTTTATTTTGAGGTGTTGATTTATATTATAGAAATGCCACGGAATTGAGTGCTAATTGTCCTTACTCAGGGGAGCAGCTTTAGTCCAAATTCATCTTCTTGTTATGCTTTTGAGGAAAAAAATACACCAGGAGAACTGACCCTGCACCCTCAGCATCTTATATAATTTTTCCTTTACTATACTTCTTTGGTGATATGTGTCTTTATCTCTTTTCTTTCTACTTTCTTTTTTATTATAAACTGAGCAGTGTAAGAAGCTTTCTATTATTATTTAGTAAGTAACCTTCTCATCCTATAATGTATCCTTTCTTTTTATAGTAGCCTACAAATAGAAATAATATTGTTTAAATTAATTAAAATTAATTATTTATAATAAACAATTAAATAATAGTTATATAATATATCTTAGTTGTCATGTTGAAAAAAAAGATTTGTGTTTTTCTAGATTATAATGTAAATACTACTTTTCTTTTCATTACTATATGGAAACATGAATTTCCCAGTGTGTTATCTAGCATATCATTTACAAGTAGTATCCAATTTCATATTTTGTTTTTTGTAGCTATTTGCCTTTATACAAAAGAGCATTTTTCTTTGTGGTATGATAAAAATAAAGAAGAAAAACCTAATATTGAAACACTATTAACATTTTAAAAAGGCTTAAGTAGATACAGCTTAACTTCTTTCTGGAAAACAGACTTTTTTTCCCCATTCACACTTTGTAATTTAGAAGTGAAACAAGAGAAAGTCCCTTCATGCCTGACAAACAGGAGTTCTGTGAGTGACAGTGTCCTCAATAGGATACTTCGGGTAGATTCTGGTCTCATAATCCGACATGCAACTTTGCTGTCAAATAAAGCTATAAAATTAAATATTTGCACCCTGCATGGGTCTGGAAAAATTGGTAACAAGTTCATATATTCCACTTTTAATGTGATCATGACATCATGCATTTGTTAGTTGATAACCAGTTTGACTAGCAGCCTGATAAACTTGCTACAACTGCAAGATAGTTTTCAAGGATAGGTGTAAAAAAATCTGTGTTGCCGTAATCTATATAGCAGTGATGGCAAACCTTTTAGAGACCGAGTGCCCAAAAACTGGCCCCGCCCCGTTCCACCTCCTGCCCCGCCCCCACCCCACCTGCCCACAGGGCCACTCACCGCCTCCAGGGCCCGCCGCAGATGACCCAGGCAGCCAGCAGCGCCATGGCGGCCACGCCCTCTCACCGTGCCCTGCAGCATCAACTGTGTGCGATGGGGCGTGAGGGCAGAGTCTTGTCTATGCTGCCTGGCTGCCATGTCCTTGGGTGTGCTGCTCCGCGTGGGCCATGTTTGGGGGCAACTCTCCTCCAGGGGGGCTGCTGGTGAGGAAGGGGTCGCGGGGGGAGGCAAGGCTGGGGCAACGGCACATGTGCCCACAGAGAGGGCTCTGAGTGCCGCCTCTGGCACTCGTGCCATAGGTTCGCCACCACTGCTATATAGGATGGAACCAAGACATGGATATCTCTCCCTTTCATAAATTTAAATTGTACTGTCTTTTTGAGTTTTTTACAGTTTTATTGCTACTAATATTATTTTGCAAAATTTTTGCATCTTCAATTTTATTAAAGTTTAGTAAACATGCTATACCCGCCAATAACTCTTTCTCTCAAACTCCATTGTTTAATACCTGCCAAATAGCAGAGATGATGAGAGGATTGTTTTTATCCAAATCAAACTGTTGAGATTTAGTATAATAAATTTGTGTGGAAATACATAAGGGCAAATTCAAGATCTCTCAATACAAGTATTGTTCCATTATGTCCTATGTGGCAAAACATCCAAAATCAATAGATTGAGTAAAACACAATTGGAATGTATGCATTTTTTATTGCACATTGCACTCTGGCTGTGCAGATTTTATGATTTCACTTTAATACGCTATCATCTGTTTTCTGGCTCCCTCCCACTCCCAGATCCTGTTTTCTGATGATCAGATTCTTCTCTAACACCTCTAGATGTTAAAATGGCATGTTGTAACATTTGAACTAAGGAAAATATAATATTTCCACAGTATAGTTTTGGGATTTTTTTGTTAAACTGTATTTGCCAGAGGCAACCAATTATTTTGTTAGGGTTAAAAAACTTTTAGAAAAGAAAAACAGTATGCCATGGTCCCTCAAAAACTAACAATTTTGGAACATATTTTTCTGAGCTACAATCAAATACAATATTATCCTCCAGGGATACAAGAAATCAGGAAATTGTGGACTGAAACAACATAGCACAACCTCTGACAATTTTGTGTAAAACTTACTCTCACTGTTACATTAAAAGGTTATTTTAACTTTTCTTATATATACATGCTTCTGATAATTGCTATGGAAACATTCCTTCAAAATTTATTTGCTTGTTTTGTGGCAGATGCTTTGCAGCATAGTTATGTTTTTTATTACAGTTATACAGTTATTTTTTGAAGATAATTTTTTGCTGTAGGTATAGGACCCAAGAACCTGCATTACTTATTGTGGTTGGGCAGTACAACCATTTACGATCCCAAAATACTAGCTGTGCTTCATCAATCTCAAGCATTTTATAAAAAAAAGTAACAATAGCAAGCCTTGATGTGCTAGTTGAGAGATAAGGAAACAGTATTTTCTATCCTTGAAAGTTAACAGAAGGCCTTGTGTGACAGGAAGGCCTTGGTCTTTTGGATTATAGCCTGTGTGTGTGTCAACACACTTCATTTTGTTTTACTGATTATACTAGCTGGCTGACAAAACCGTATTCAATGAGTAGTCCTCAATGGCATTACATCCAGATGGAGAGAAGTAAGCAGTGGGGTACCACAAGGTTCTGTCTTAGGCCCAGTACTCTTCAATATCTTTGTAAATGATTTAGATGAGGGAATTGAAGGGAAACTCATCAAATTCGCAGATGACACCAAACTGTCAGGAGTAGCCAACACCCCAGAAGACAAACTCAGGATCCAAAAAGATCTTGACAAACTTGAACAATGGGCCCTACCCAACAAAATGAGTTTCAATGTGGAGGAAAGCAAAGTCTTACACTTAGGCAGGAAAAGCCATAGGAACAAATATAGATTGGGCGAGACCTGGCTTGGAGGCAGCAACTGTGAGAGGGATCTTGGAGTCCTGATGGACGATCACTTAACTATGAGCCAGCAGTGTGCAGCAGCAACCAAAAAAGCTAATACAATCCTGGGTTGTATAAACAGAGGCATAGAATCAAGATCACATAAAGTACTAGTACCACTTTATAAAGCCCTAGTAAGACCACACCTTGAAAACTGCAGCCAGTTTTGGTCACCATATCACAAAAAAGATGTTGAGAGTTTGGAAAAAATTCAGAGAAGAGCAACTAAGATGATCAAAGGCCTGGAGACCAAAACGTTCGAAGAACGGCTGCGGAACTTGGGTTTGGCCAGTCTAAAGAAAAGTAGTAATAGGGGAGACATGATAGCAGTGTTCCAGTATCTGAGGGGCTGCCACAAATAATAGGGGGTAAGGTTGTTCAGAGCATCAGAGGAAAGGACGAGAAACAATGGTTGGAAGCAGATCAAAGAAAGAAGTAACCTGGAATTAAGGAGAAACTTCCTGACAGTGAGGATAATCAACCAGTGGAACAGCTTACCCCCAGAAATCGTGGGCGCTCCATCGCTGAAAGTTTTTAAAAAGAGACTGGACAATCACCTGTCTGAGATGGTATAAGTCCTCTTGCTTGAGCAGGGGGCTGGACTAGAAGACCTCCAAAGCCCCTTTCAGCTCTACTCTATTCTACTTGTACAAATGTGGTTAAAAGAAAGGAAGAAATGGGATTTTGTAGGTGTTCTCCTTTGATTGTTGATCCAAAAAATGACTGAGAGCCAAACACAATTATTTCTTAGTAGAACACTGTCCTGTGCCTTAGGAATTGTTTATGAATGTGGTCTATTCATTGTATCCTTGCTTTCTTATTATACATACTGGGAGGAAGGAAAATAATTGTCCCAAGCCACTCTCCTTTCAGTAAGATCCTTAAGTCAATGATGGAATGATTTTTTCTGATGAAAATGCTGCTCAGTGGATTCCATATCAATCCTCCCCATCTTGAAATTTCTTTATTGTATCTTTTTTATTTCTTCTCACCCTACAGATCAGGGGTGTCAAACTCAATTTCATTGAGGGCCGCATCAGCATTGTGGTTGCCCTCAGGGGGCCGGGTGGGTGTGGCCAGGGTGGGTGTGGCCTACTGGGTGGTGTGGATGGCGTGGGTGTGGCCTACTGGGTGGGTGTGGCCAGCTCTACATCGTTCGCGTCAAGGGTGCCTGTGCGGGCCTGGGCAGGAGTGGGATAGATCTGAGGGTCTCTGGCAGAAGGGGGTGGGACCGGGGAAAGTGTCAAAGCATGGTCCACTGGAGGAGCCTCACTGTTCCTCTCAGGCCATGCGGGGGGGGGGTGGTTATGGAGCTAAGACTGAATGCGTTTCAGCATAGATGGCTACTACAAAATTGTACATTGGCTCCTGGCTGGCTTGGGCCAGGGCCAAGGCAGAGGGGGCCGTTCCCTCACTGTTTCCAGGATGACTTTGCGGGCCACATGAAACCACTTTGCGAGCCACATCCGGCCCCTGGGCCTTGTGTTTGACATGTCTGCTATAGATCAACTAGTTTTTACTTTTTCAGATGACAATATATTTGTCTTCCCCAGCACCAGCTATGTATTGTTTGAACGTCCTGTGCTCTATGGCTCAAAGGAAGATTCTTTCAAAGTATGGAAAAAAACACTGACCATTAAAAAAAAATTACTTGGATACCTCTGTATCTGTAAGCAGAAGTTACTTGAAGATTCAGGAGAATATAGTGTTGATCTTGCTTAATTTAAGGCCTCAAATTCCTAGGTTGGATAGTTATTCTACAAAGAAATGTGTTATCATAGACAAAGAAGTTATAAAGTAATTAGGACTTAGTTGTGAGTAAACACACACAGCTCCGATTGTACAATTTGATGTGAGTGTAGCAATTCATAAGTCTTCTAATCTAAACACATCTTTATTGATTTTTCCCCACAATTTATGTGATAGGCTGTTGAATGTTAGGATTCAGCTTTAGAATATTTGAATTCCCCTATTATTTTAGTTTATTTATCAATTTAGATTTCTGTCTTGAATGATGTAAGTTCAAAATAGACCTGTGTTGTACATAAGGTTGGTGAATATCACTGATTTTCTTTCAAGATAATAATTGAAATCCTAAGTGTGCTGTTCTTTTTTGTATTAAAAATGTCTTGATGACTTCTAAGGTTCTTGTTTCTACCACACTACACAGTCTAATCTCTGTCTGAACTCATACTGTTTTATTTTTGATGTTAATTCCCTTCTCAAAATTCTGCTAGTTTTTCCTACCTCCCTCTCCTGCTCATAGAACAGCTCTCTCAAAATATTGAATACATTAATAGATTATATTAATAGATTCCTTTTTTCCATCAAATATTTTGAACAGCCACCAAAGAGCTGGCTCCATAAATATCACAATCTCATATAATTCAAAGGAGCAATTTGGGCTACTGAATATTAATACCCTGCTCTGTGCAGAAATCCAAACATAAGCATCCCAGATAGATTAGTGTCTAGCTTCTGATTGAATCCATCCAGCAAAGGGCAACTTATCACCTCCCTTGTTAATTAGATATCCTATTGAGCTATTTATAATTTACAGGTTTTTCCTAATATTCAATTCAAATCTATCTTGTGTAACTCAAAGACATTATTTCCTATCCTAACACTGGAATAATAAAGAACAGGTATTGACTTTCTATGCATCAGTCTTTCAAGTGCTAAAAAAAATGCTATCACATATATCCTCATTGTCTTTTCCCAAGAAATATTGCATTCCTTTTAAGAACTAATTTCCAGCCTACCAGTCATCTTCATTATTGGTATAGTGCTCTGAATCCTTCTTAAAATCTGTTGCAGAGTTGTGCCATGTCTTTAATTGAAATCTGATCTATACATATTGCAGTTAAATATAAAGTCCTATAATTTGAAAACTGATCTTCTAATTCATATGCCTTTTTAAACAGCCATTTCACGCTGCTCATGTTCAGCTTGTTATCTTTACAGTTATCTTTACAGTTCCATGAGCTTTTCACATATGCTGTTACCAATCTCCTCTACTATACCCTGAATTTGACTCCCTTTTCTTTAATGAAAAATTTTGCATTTATCTTGGTTCAAATTTAATATGCTATTTTTAGCTCACTTTTCTAATCAATCCACGTGTTTTGTTCCCGTGTTCAAAAATATTATCTATCCACCTACTATTGTATCATTTGCAAATTTAGTAAGCCTTCCTGTACTTTTTTATTCAAGCAATTAATGAAATGAAGAATGCCATCCACAGAGCGAAACTCAGTGGCACCCCACTTGCTACCTCACTCTGAGAAGAAACGATTAATGAGTGCTATTTTTGTATGGTATTCAAGCTAACTGTGGATTTATCTAATAGATATGCCATCCATATTCACAGGAAATTGATCCTCTCAGTTTTAGAGTCTCAAATCCAGATTTTTTTTTAATTGATAGTCATGATCTCTCCTTTCTTGCAAAGCAGCTAGTATATCAAAACTTCCTGATGAGAAAATTGGAGTAGGGAATGATCTGTCTAAAAGGACTTGGCTTTGTATACTGTGCTAGTTTAACCCTTATATCAGAGATAATTGTTATATAAATCTGTGATACAGTCATACTTAGTACATATTACATTGTTGGGGCTTCTTAACTTAGAAAATGATGATTTGTGGAGAATATGGTAGAGATGTATGAAATTATGAATGTTGCAAAGAAAAATTTAAAAATTAATTGAGAAGATAAATGATTTATTTAGTACAAAAATTAACCTGGCTGCCACAAAAAATGTGTGCTTTTGTGTATTAAATTTTTACTCCATCTTTTCTCTAGGAGTTCAAAGTAGCATTCTTAGTATCTCCTCATATTTTTTTCTTGTGGCAATCAGTTCTGTAAGTTTAGTTGGAATGAAACTATGATTAACCCCAAATCATTCAGTGGGTTTCCGTGGTTGAGAGTGGGCTTCCACCAGTTTCCTCAGCCTTAGACTAAAATATAAGTGGCTGATAAATGATAATTACCGTATTTATTGGCGTATAACACGCACTTTTCCCCCCTGAAAATAGGGGGCAAATGATGTGTGCGTGTTATACGCCAATATAAGAAGTACCGTATACACATGTCTGGTGTATACGGTATTAACAAGTACCGTATAAATGGCCCGCGGCCCGGTTTAATCCGGCCCCCGGCAGGGCGCAGCGTCGCCAGGCCTCCCCCACTTGCACGAGGCTTCTGGCGTTCCCCCTCGCGCCTGGCTACGGTGGCTCGGGGTTTCCCGCCCCGGGCACGCCAGGCAGCGCTGCAGGGAACAGAAGGGAGGGGGGAGCCTGGAGCTCCGCAGGCCGGGGCGACGCCAGAAACGAGCTGGGTGGCTGCGACG